>NC_090338.1:25518721-25818721 GCF_035084215.1 Heptranchias perlo
TACTGATTTCCTTCAGTTCCTCCCTCTCACTAGACCCTTGGTTCCCTAACATTTCCAGGAGGTTATTTGTGTCCTCCTTTGTGAAGACAGAACCAAAGTATGTGTTTAATTGTTCTGCCATTTCTTTGTTCCCCATTATAATTTTCCCCATTTCTGACTGTAAGGGACCTACATTTGTCTTCACTAATCTTTTTCTCTTGACATATTTATAAATGCTTTAACAGTCAGTTTTTATGTTCCCTGCGAGTTTACTCTCATATTCTATTTTTCCCTTCTTAATCAATCTCTTTGTCCTCCTTTGCTGAATTCTGAACTGCTCCCAATCCTCAGGCTTGCTACTTTTTCTGGCAATTTTATATGTCTCCTCTTTGGATCTAATACTATCCCTAATTTCTTTTGTAAGGCATGGTTGAGCCACCTTTCCTGTTTTATTTTTGTGCCAGACAGGAATGAATAATTGTTGTGATTCCTGCACACGTTCTTTAAATATTCGCCATTGCCTATCCACCATCATCCCTTTTAGTAAAGTTCCCCAATCTATCCTAGCCAACTCGCACCTCATACTTGAGTAATTTCCTTTATTTAGATTCAGGACGCTAGCATCAGATTCAACAACTTCACTCTCCATCTTAATGAGAAATTCTATCATGTTATGGTCGCTCTTCCCTAAGGAAACCTGCACAACAAGATTGTTAATTAATCCTTTCTCATTGCACAATACCCAGTCTAGGATCACCTGTTCTCTAGTTGGTTCCTCAATGCATTGGTCTAGAAAACCATCACATACACACTCCAGGAATTCCTCCCCCACAGTATTATTGCTAATTTGGTTTGATCAATCTATATGTAAATTAAAGTCACCCATGATTTTAGTTGCATGCGTCTCTAATTTCCTGTTTAATGCCCTCCCCTACATCTCCACTACTGTTTGGGGTCCTATAGACAACCCCCACCAACGTTTTCTGCCCCTTGGTGTTTCTTAGCTCCACCCATACAGATTCCACATTGTGATTTTCCGAGCCAATATCCTTCCTCACTATTGCATTGATTTCCTCCTTTACTAACAACGCTACCCCACCTCCTTTCCCCTTTTGCCTGTCCTTCCAAACTATTGAATACCCCTGGATGTTCAGTTCCCATCCTTGGTCATCCTGCAGCCATGTCTCCGTAATCGCAACTATATCATAACCGTTAATTATATCCTAACCAGGACATTGCTGCCGGAGTTCCTCAGGGCAGTGTCCGAGGCCCAACCATCTTCAGCTGCTTCATCAATGACCTTCCCTCCATCATAAGGTCAGAAATGGGGATGTTCGCTGATGATTGCACAGTGTTCAGTTCCATTCGCAACCCCTCAGGTAATGAAGCAGTCCGTGCCCAAGCCTGGACAACATCCAGGCTTGGGCTGATAAGTGGCAAGTAACTTTCGTACCAGACAAGTGCCAGGCAATGACCATCTCCAACAAGAGAGAGTCTAACCACCTCCCCTTGACATTCAACAGCATTACCATCGCCGAATCCCCCACCATCAACATCCTGGGGGTCACCATTGACCAGAAACTTAACTGGACCAGCCACATAAATACTGTGGCTACAAGAGCAAGTCAGAGGCTGGGTATTCTGTGGCAAATAACTCACCTCCTGACTCCCCAAAGCCTTTCCACCATCTACAAGGCACATGTCAGGAGTGTGATGGAATACTCTCCACTTGCCTGGATGAGTGCAGCTCCAACAACACTCAAGAAGCTTGACACCATCCAGGACAAAGCAGCCCGCTTGATTGGCACCCCATCCACCACCCTAAACATTCACTCCCTTCACCACCGGCGCACTGTGGCTGCAGTGTGTACCATCCGCAGGATACACTGCAGCAACTCGCCAAGGCTTCTTCGACAGCACCTCCCAAACCCGCGACTTCCACCACCTAGAAGGACAAGGGCAGCAGGCACATGGGAACAACACCACCTGCACGTTCCCCTCCAAGTCACACACCATCCCGATTTGGAAATATATCGCCGTTCCTTCATCGCCTCTGGGTCAAAATCCTGGAACTCCCTTCCTAACAGCACTGTGGGAAAACCTTCACCACACAGACTGCAGCGGTTCAAGAAGGCGGCTCACCACCACCTTCTCAAGGGCAATTAGGGATGGGCAATAAATGCTGGCCTCGCCAGCGACACCCACATCCCATGAACGAATAAAAAAAAATCTATCTGCAATGTTAATTTATCTAGCTTATTGCGAATGCTCTGCGCATTAAGACACAATGCCTTTTGACTTGTCTTTTTCAGATTGCTAGTCATCTTAGTTTTATTTTGCACTATGGCCTTATTTGTTTCTCGCCCTTGTTTTCTCTGCCTCCCACTATTGCTTCTTCCCTTTCCGTCTTTTGTTTCTATCCTTGTTTCCCCCTCCTCAGTCTCCCTGCTCTGGTTCCCATCCCCCTGCCATTCTAGTTTAAACCTTTCCCAACAGCACTAGCAAACACCCCCGCGAGGACATCGGTCCCGGTCCTGCTCGGGTGTAACCTGTCCCGCTTGTACTGGTCCCATCTTCCCCAGAACCGGTCCCAATGTCCCAGGAATCTAAATCCCTCCCTCCTACACCATCCCTGCAGCCACGCATTTATCTGGTCTATTCTCCTGTTCCTGTACTCACTAGCATGTGGCACTGGTAATAATCTTGAGATCACTAGCTTTGAGGTCCTGCTTTTTAATTTATCTCCTGACTCCTTAAATTCACCTTGCAGGACCTCATCCCTTTTTTTAAACCTATGGCATTGGTACCGATATGGACCACGACTACTGGCTGTTCACCCACCCCCTCCAGAATGCCCTGCAGCCGCTCCGTGACATCCTTGACCCTAGCACCAGGGAGGCAACATACCATCCTGGAGTCACGTTTGCGTTACTTGTGTTACTTCTCTCTCACCTTTAAAAATCTTCTCCAAACTCCAAAAAGAATAATAAAGAGGGAGAAAATAAATTATGATAGTAAACTAGCAAGATATATAAAAACTGACAGTCAAAGCTTCTACAAGTATATAAAAAGGAAGAAGTAGCTAAAGTAAACATTTGTCCCTTAGAGGATGAGACTGGGAAAATAATAATGGAAAACAAGGAAATGGCAGAGGAATTGAACAGATATTTTGTATCTGTCTTCACAGTAGAAGACATTAATAACATACCAATAATAGTAGAAAATTAAGGGGCAAAGGGGAGGGAGGAACTAAAAACAATCTCTATCACTAGAGAAAAAGTATTAGGTAAACTAATGGGTCTAAAGGCTGACAAGTCCCCTGGACCTGATGGCTTGCATCTGAGGGTCTTAAAGGAAGTGGCTACAGAGATAGTGGATGCATTGGTTGTAATCTTCCAGAATTTGCTAGATTCTGGAAGGTATCAGCGGATTGGAAAACCACAAATATAACACCCCTATTCAAGAAGGGAGTGAGACAGAAAGCAGGTAACTATAGACCAGTTAGCCTAACATCTGTCATTGGGAAAATGCTAGAATCCATTATTAAGGAAGTAGTAGCAGGATATTTGGAGACTCATAATACAATCAAGGAGAGTCAACATGGTTTTATGAAGGGGAAATCGTGTCTGACAAATTTATTAGAGTTCTTTGAGGAAGTAGCGGGCAGGGCGGATAAAGGGGAACCAATGGATGCAGTATATTTGGATTTCCAAAAGGCATTCGATAAGGTGCCACATAAAAGATTACTGCACAAGATAAGAGCTCAAGATATTGTGGGTAATATACTGGCATGGATAGAGGATTGGCTAACTAACAGAAAACAAAGAGTCGGGATAAATGGGTCATTTTCAAAATGGCAATCTGTAACTAGTGGGGTGCCGCAGGGGTCAGTGCCGGGGCCTCAACTATTTACAATATATATCAATGACTTGGATGAAGGAACAGAGTGTCTTGTGGCCAAATTTGCTGATGATATAAAGATAGGTGGAAAAGCAAGTTGCGATGAGGACACAAAGTGTCTGCAAAGGGATATTGATGGGTTAATTGAATGGGCAAAATTTGGCAGATGGAATATAACGTGGGAAAATGTGAAGTCATCCACTTTGGGAGGAAAAATAAAAAAACAAAATATTATTTGATTGGAGAAATACTACAAAATGCAGAGGGATTTGGGTGCCCTCCTAAATGAAACACAAAAAGTCAACATACAGGTGCAGCAGGTAATCCGGAAGGCAAACGGAATATTGGCCTTTATTTCTAAGGGAATGGAGTATAAATGCAGGGAAGTCATGCTTCAACTGTACAGGGTGCTGGTGAGACCACACCTGGAGTATTGCATACAGTTCTGGTGCCCTTATTTAAGGAAGGACATACTTGCATTGGAGGCAGTTCAGAGAAGGTTCACTAGGTTGATTCTGGGTCTGGAAGGGTTGTCTTATGAGGAAAGTTTGAACAGGTTGGGTCTATACTCATTGGAGTTTAGAAGAATGAGAGGAGACGTTATTGAAACTTACAAGATTCTGAGGGGACTCGATAGGGTCGATGCTGAGAGGATGTTACCCCTCATGGGGGAATCTAAAACTAGTGGGCATAGTCTCAGAATAAGGGCTCGCCCATTTCAGACGGAAATGAGAAGGAATTTCTTCTCCCAGAGGGTCGTGAATCTTTGGAATTCTTTATCCCAAAAAGCTTTGGAGGCTGAGTCATTGAATACATTCAAGGTTGAGTTCGACAAATTTTTGATCAGCAGGGGAGTCAAAGGATATGGAGAAAAGGTGGGAAAGTGGAGTTGAGGTAAAAATCAGATCAGCCATGATCTCATTGAATGGTGGAGCAAGCTCGAGGGGCTGAGTGGCCTACTCCTGCTCCTATCTCTTATGGTCTTATTATGGTCATCTTTTTGATCATTTTTGGTAATTTTTCATAACTTTCTTACTGTTGCTCAATGTCCATTTCCTCCCTTGTGAAGCATCTATGTTCAAGGTGCTATCTAAATGCAAGTAGTTTTTGTATATGTTCTGATTGAAGTCTGTTTTATTGAAGTTTATTCATGGTCTTTATATTGGCAATTCTTGTTGCTTTGAATTGCCAAACTCCATCATAGATTGCATCTCTCCATCCCACTTTCTCCTTAGCTGTAACTTCCCAGGAGGTAAGCTGTACTCGTTGTGCTGGAATTCTGCTTGTCTTTGAAGTGCTTCCATTGGCCAATACAGGAGCATTTTGCTACCTTCAGCTCTGATCACAGTACTCGGAAATTTGTCATCCGACATTCTCAGTACATGTCTGGCCCATCTAAGCTGTGCCTTCACCAGAATGACCTGAATCCTAGTTCTTATCTGCTCTGAAAATGATGTCAGCGTTGTGACCTTTTTCTGTGATTTGATGTCAAGAATGGTACAGAAGCACCTCAAGTGGACTTTCTCTATCTCTTTGGTGTGCTTATCATAAACCATCCAAGTTTCACAACTATAAAATAGGGATATCAATCCAACAGCAATACAATAAAGCCTCTTGGCTCCAAATGTCTGATGGCGCATTGCACTACAGAAGTGAGGTAGCATAGGACTTATGTCTGCCACGATGTCCCAGTTCTGACCCCATCCTAAATTGTGGGTCAGGTATTTGGAATATACAGAGGTATACAAGCTGTGCAAATCCAGCCTGCAACACCTCAGATACTCTGGGGAGTGATGAAAACTCCTGCTCAGGTGGGCCCCCAAAATGCCCTGAATAGCTGGCAAATTGGTGGGAGTGGCAGGGGGGGAGGAGAGTTGGGGGGGGGGTGGTGGTGGGGGGTGAGAGAAGCAGACACCTGGTACAGCAACATGATTTAAAACCTGCTGCTGTTTAAAGGAGCAAAGGCAGGCTGGAGGGAACAGACAACCTAGATGAGAAATATGGCAGCCAGATTGAAGAAACAAGCAGCAAACTTCAGGGAGTTAGATCTAGATATCCTCCTTAAAAACATGAGTGCCACCTCCTTGTCCCCTAGGATTCCTCTGCAGTGCAGGAAGGAATTTAGCAATCTTACTAGATAGACTAAGGTAGGTTACCTGTACCCTTGATCCTTCCTTGCAATTGCTTTACATATGTTGGACTTTTACATTCATTACCCTCACAGTGTTCTGAACCTCTGACCCCTTCTCCCATCTTGTCTCACCTACAAATGTACCTTCCCACACATTGTGTCGTGCATAACTATGTCTCCCTTACTTACCACAACTGATCTTTCTTAATTCTTCCTCTCAAATAACCTGATGTGTCAAACTGTTGTATCAAAACTCTGCTCAGCCTTCACTTTTGAATTTTTCTCTTCACTTTCACAGGAGAAAATGGCCCACAACCATCAGAAATCTCAGGCCATGGGTGGTGGTCCTTGCCAAATAGACCTCTGAGCCCTCATGAGGAAGGAGCCTTCAAAATGCTGGGGAGCCATGCAGCTGAATCTGTTGGGGATGGAAATGTGGAAAAGCCAATGGCATCTGCAGGCTTGTCTGAATCATTTGCAGTTTGCCTGTGTAGTAGTTTGGAAGTGCAAATATACTGGCAAGAAACTTGATAGGGGACCGTTAACATCTACAGAGGAATTGCCATGTTAGCTGCATACCATTTCTTCATTTTCTTTTCCTCTAGATAACCCAAAGTAAGATGCCATTAAGAAGAAAGAAGAAGAAAGACGTAGACAGCCTTTGTTCTCTACTCAACCAGCCAAACCCTAACACATGCTGTCATTCACCCGTATCCACGTCCACCCCCTCGACCTTGCCATCTTACGTGGCCTCTCTACTCCCATCATGTCAATCACGGATAAGGCCATCTCCGATCACTTCCTTGTATCCCTCTTCACCCAATCCTACTTCCTTCAGTGTTTGCCCCTGGAAAAAACTGTCCCCCAAGTTACTTACAATGGCACTTTCAAATTCCCAACTGTCTAGCCTTTGGCCCTCCATTCACCATAACATTTCTAAAGCTACCGATCTGCTCACTCACAACCTCACCTCCACCTTTGATGCCCTTGTCCACAGTAAAAACATTACTGTCTCTCACCCTGGTCATTCCCCCTGGTACGGCCCTTATCTTCGCTCCTTTAATTCCGAGGGACGCAGACCTGAACATTTATGGCGAACAACTGGTTTAGCCATTCATCGTCAGATCTGACTGGACCACATAAAGCACTATCGGGGTCCCGGTCTCCTCTGCTAAAACTACTCACTATTCCAGGATCATTGGAATGCAAAGATAACCCCCGGCTTCTCTTCTCCACTATAAACCGTCTTTTTAAACCCCTCTCCCCTGCATCCTCCACCTTCATCTCCAACAACAGGAAGGAGCTGTACTATTGGGATGGGCTCTACCTGAACTGGAATGGGACCAGTGTCCTAGTGGAAAGGATAAATAGGGCAGTGCATAAGGCTTTAAACTAGCAAGATGGGGGGAGGGGTCTGGTAGCAATAACAAAAGCTGAAAGATAAAAGATAAAAGAAACAGGAAATGAGTGTAAAGGTCAGACCAGGGTAAGGAATAAAGTTAAGGAACACATACGGTTATAAAACAGAAGTATAAAAGCACTGTTAAAAATAAAGTAAAAGGAACAAATGAATTAAACTGCCTGTACAGCAATGTACACAGCGTCCCAAACAAAATGGGGGAACTGGAGGCAATAATCCATAGTGAGGAACCAGATGTAGTAGGAATAACTGAAACATGGCTACATAAAGAACAGGACTGGCAACTAAATATTGCAGGTCATAACATGATCAGAAAGGATTTTAAAAAATTTGTTCATGGGATGTGGGCGTCGCTGGCGAGGCCAGCATTTATTGCCCATCCCTAATTGCCCTTGAGAAGATGGTGGTGAGCCGCCTTCTTGAACCGCTGCAGTCCGTGTGGTGAAGGTTCTCCCACAGTGCTGTTAGGAAGGGAGTTCCAGGACTTGGAGGGGAACATGCAGGTGGTGTTGTTCCCATGTGCCTGCTGCTCTTGTCCTTCTAGGTGGTAGAGGTCGTGGGTTTGGGAGGTGCTGTCGAAGAAGCCTTGGTGAGTTGCTGCAGTGCATCCTGTGGATGGAACACACTGCAGCCGCAGTGCGCCAGTGGCGAAGGGAGTGAATGTTTCGGGTGGTGGATGGGGTGCCAATCAAGTGGGCTGCTTTCTCCTGGATGGTGTCAAGCTTCTGGAGTGTTGTTGGAGCTGCACTCATCCAGGCAAGTGGAGAGTATTCCGTCACACTCCTGACTTGTGCCTTGTAGATGGTGAAAGGGCTTTGGGGAGTCAAGAGGTGAGTCACTCGCCGGAGAATACCCAGCCTCTGCCCTGCTCTTGTAGCCACAGTATTTATATGGCAGGTCCAGTTAAGTTTCTGGTCAATGGTGACCCCCAGGATGTTGATGGTGGGGGATTCAGCGATGGTAATGCCGTTGAATGTCAAGGGGAGGTGGTTAGACTCTCTCTTGTTGGAGATAGACATTGCCTGACACTTGTCTGGTACGAATGTTACTTGCCATTTATCAGCTCAAGCCTGGATGTTGTCCAGGTCTTGCTGCATGTGGGCATGGACTGCTTCATTATCTGAGGGGTTGCGAATGGAACTGAACACTGTGCAATCATCAGCGAACATCCCCATTTCTGACCTTATGATGGAGGGAAGGTCATTGATGAAGCAGCTGAAGATGGTTGGGCCTAGGACACTGCATTGAGGAACTCCTGCAGCAATGTCCTGGGGCTGAGATGATTGGCCTCCAACAACCACTACCATCTTCCTTTGTGCTTGGTATGACTCCAGCCACTGGAGAGTTTTCCACCTGATTCCCATTGACTTCAATTTTACTTGGGCTCCTTGGTGCTACACTCAGTCAAATGCTGCCTAGATGTCAAGGGCAGTCACTCTCACCTCACCTCTGGAATTCAGCTCTTTTGTCCATGTTTGGACCAAGGCTGTAATGAGGTCTGGAGCCGAGTGGTCCTGGCGGAACCCAAACTGAGCATTGGTGAGCAGGTCATTGGAGAGTAAGTGCCGCTTGATAGCACTGTCCACGACATCTTCCATCACTTTGCTGATGATTGAGTGTAGACTGATGGGGCGGTAATTGGCCGGAATGGATTTGTCCTGCTTTTTGTGTACAGGACATACCTGGGCAATTTTCCACATTGTCGGGTAGAAGCTAGTGTTGTAGCTGTACTGGAAGAGCTTGGCTAGAGACATGGAAGAAGGAAGGGGGGTGGAGTAGCTGTACTAATTGGAGATAACATAATGGCAGTAGAAAAGAGGGACATAACTAACAGAAGGATTGAAACAGAATCCACATGGATTGAAATAAAAGACAAGAAAGGATCGATCATGCTTATAGGGGCATTCTACAGACCACCTAATATTGGAGGAAGAAATGTGTAAGGAAATATCTGAAATGAGTAAAGGACATAGAATAACAATCATGGGAGATTTTAACTATCCCCAAATAAACTGGCAAGAAGAGGGAGGTAAAGGAATACAGGGAATGGAGTTTTTACAATGCGTGCAGGATTACTTTCTTACCCAGTATGTTAAAAGCCCAACAAGAGATGAAGTATCTATCTAATAATGGGAAATGAACCAGAACAGATAGCAGAAGTAAGTATAGGGGAACATCTAGGCAATAACGATCACAACATAATGAAGTTTAAAATAAAGATTGAGAAGGACACAAGTAAGACAAAGACCAAAGGAATAAATTGGAACAAAGTTGATTTTCAGGGGTGAAAATGGAACAAGGGAAAATAAACTGGAAACATTTACTGATAACCAAAAAAATAGGACAGTAGTGGGACACATTTAAAACGGTGATCAATAGAGTCCAGGAGAAATATATCCCACTAAAAAGCAAGAACAAACTAACCAGTAATGATACATCATGGATGAATAAAGAAATACGAGTAAAATTGAAACTAAAGAAAAAGGCATACATTAAGAATATAGACAACAAAGGAGACAATGACAAAAGGGAAAGCAAAGAGCTTAGGAAAGAAGTTAAAAAAAAAACAATTAGGAATGCAAAGAGAAGCTACGAAATTAAATTATCAAGGAATATAAAAAGAAATAGTAAAGCATTCTACAGGCAGATAAATAACAAAAGAAAAATCAGGATTGGGATAGGGTCACAAAGGGTTACATACAATAAACTCACAACAAAGTGGCAGAATTATTAAATCATTACTTTGCCTCAGTATTTAACAGGGAGACTAATATGGTGGGCATGTCATTAGAAGAAGAGATTTAAAAAGATATAAAGACATTGAAGATAGAAAGGGGGGGGAGATAGTCGATAAACTAGTCAAACTTAGAGAGGATAAAACCCCTGGACTGGATGGATTGCATCCACGCATATTAAAAGAAGGTAAGGAAGATATTGCAGAGGCACTATTACATATATATAAAAATTCATTAGAAAAGGGAATAGTGCCAGAGGACTGGTGGACAGCGAATGTGATTCCTATATTTAAAAAGGGAGATAGAACCAGTCCAGGGAACTATAGACCAATTAGCTTAGCGTCAGTAGTAGGAAAGATAATGCAATCCTTCCTCAAAGATGAAATAGGAAAACATCTAGAAACCAAAAATATAATACAGCATAGTCAGCACGGATTTCAAAAGGGAATGTCATGCTTGACCACCTTATTGAATTTGTTGAAGAAGTAACAGAAAGGGTAGACAAGAGCAATGCAGTAGATGTAATATATTTGGATTTTCAAGGACTAAGGTCAGAGAATGTGGAGTCAGGGGACAGGTAGCAGAATGGATAGCAAGCTGGCTACAAATCAGAAAACAGAGATAGGGGTTAAAGGTAGTTACTCAGACTGGAAAAAGGTGTTCACACCGTTCACCTGACAAAGGAGGAAGCCTCCGAAAGCTTGTGGAATTTAAAATAAATTTGTTGGACTATAACTTGGTGTTGTAAAATTGTTTACAATTGTCAACCCCAGTCCATCACCAGCATCTCCACATCATGGAAAAAGGTGGGAGGTGGTGTTCACCATTTACATAAATGATTTGGACTCGGGAATCGGAAGTACAATTTCAAAATTTGCAGACGACACCAAATTGGGGGGTATTGTTAATACTGAGGAGAACTGCGACAAAATACAGGAAGACATTAATAAACTTGCAGAATGGGCATGTAATTGGCAAACGAATTTCAATATAGATAATTGTGAGGTATTACATTTTGGTAGAAAGAATAAGGAGGCCACATACTGTTTGGATAATAAGAGTCTAAATGGGGTATAGGAGCAGAGGGATCTGGGGCCATCGGTACACAAATCACTAAAAGTAGCGACGTAGGTTAATAAGGCCATAAAAAAAAGCAAACCAAGAGGGATAGAATTGAAAAGCAGTAGAAGTTATGTTGTTAAACTTGTACAGACTATTGGTTAGAACACATTTGGAGTACTGTGAATGGTTCTGGTCTCCATATTATAAAAAGGATATAGAAGCACTGGAGGAGGTGAAAAAAGGATTTACTAGAATGATGCCTGAACTAAGAGATTATACCTATCAGGAAAGACTGGAGGTCTTTTCTCTAGAAAAGAGAAGAGTGAGGGGTGATGTGATGGAGGTCTTTAAGATTATGAAAGGGTTTGCTAGGGTAGATGTGGAAAAGATGTTTCCACTTGTGGGGGAGACCAGAATCACGGGCCATAAAAATAAGATAGTCACACATAAATCCAATAGGGAATTCAGGAGAAACTTCTTTACCCAGAGAGTGGTTAGAATGTGGAACTCGCTACCACAAGGAGTAGTTGAGGCGACTAGCATAGATGCATTTAAGGGGAAGCTAGATAAACACGAGGTAGAAAGGAATAGAAGAATATGTTGATGGAGTTAAATGAAGAAGGGAGGGAGGAGGCTCGTGTGGCGCATAAACACTACATGGACCAGTGGGGCCGAATGGCCTATTTCTGTGCTGTACATTCTATGTAATTCCAAGTAATGTAACAATTTCATGGATTACTTTGCCATTAAGATTGAGACCATCTGTTCAGCTGCCTCTGCCACTTCCCTCCCTTCCCCTAGCCCACCAAGCCAAACTTCCCCTACGTTTCCCCTGCCCTAGCCCTGGACTCAGACCTTTCTCTCGTTTCTCTCCTATCTCCCCTTATGCCCTCTCCGAGCTTATCTTGACCATTAGACCCACCTCATGTTCCCTCAACCCTATTCCCACCTATCTGCTGACCGCCTAACATCCCTTCCTGGCCCCCATGTTAGCTGATACTGTTAACGTTTCCCTCTCCTCAGGTACTGACCCCCTCCCCTTCAAATCTGCAGTCATCACCCCCCCTCCTCAAAAAAACCACCCTTGCCCCTCTGTCCTTGCAAACTACTGCCCCATCTTCAACCTCCCTTTCCTCTCCAAAATCCTTGAACGTGTTGTCGCCTCCCAAATCCGTGTCCATCTTTCCCACAACTCCACATTTGAATCCCTCTAATCAGGTTTCCACCCCGCCACAGTACTGAAACAGCCCTTATCAAAGTCACAAATGACATCCTATGTGACTGTGACCACGGTAAACTATCCCTCCTCATCCTTCTCGACCTGTCTGCAGCCTTTGACATGGTTGACCACACCATCCTCCTCCAACGCCTCTCCTCCGTTATCCATCTGGGTGGGACTGCCCTTGCCTGGTTCCATTCTATCTATCCAGTCGTAGCTGGAGAATCACCTGCAATAGTTTCTCTTCCAGCTCCCGCAACTTTACCTCTGGCATCCCCCAAGGATCTATGCCTGGCCCCCTCCTATTTCTCATCCACATGCTGCCCCATGACAACATCATCTGAAAACGCAACGTTAGGTTCCACACGTACGCTGCCGAAACTCAATTCTACCTCACCACCACCTCCCTCGACCCCTACATTGTCTTTGATTTGTCACACAGCTTGTCTGACATCCAGTACTGGATGAGCAAAAATTTCCTCCAACTAAATATTGGGAAAACCGAAGCCATTATCTCCGTTCCCTAGCCACTGACTCCATCCCTCTCCAGTTGTATTAAAAACAGATAACTGGACATTCTCTCTCTCTCTCTCTGCCTTTCGGGTATCTTTCTCTCTCTGGCTTTGTAATCTGACCCATTGTGTATTCAGTATACTGGGATGTACTGTTTTCCGTGGCTAACCTGTCTGAACACCAACGACACCTTTGATTGGTGTGATCGTGTCCCAGCCTAATATAAGATATGCGATTTGAGAACCTTTCACTCACTCACCTGACGAAGGAGATAATCTCCAAAAGCTTGTGATTTTCAAATAAAACTGTTGGACTATAACCTGGTGTTGTAAGATTCCTTACATTTGTCCACCCCAGTCCATCACCGGCATCTCCACATCATAATTCCCAGGGTCAGACTTATTCCCCTTCTTAAATAATGGCACTCCATAAGCTTCCCTCCAGTTCATGGGATCCAGTCCAGACCTCAGTGAGCTTTGAATTCCCTATTTCTTTTACGCTCTGAGATAAATAGAATCACATCCAGTTATATTTACTAGCTTTAAGTGACTTAATCTTAGCTAAGGTCATTGTTGTAGTTGCTATTTTTGAAGCAATTTTACCTGTATATCTATTCTGTACTATTGGGACATACCATTGTCTTCAGAAATGAAAACTAAAGCAAAGTATTTTTAAGGCCATTAACCATTTCTTTATCCTTTACATAACCTGCCCTGATAAATCTCTCAAAGGACCAATGCAGTACTTTATTGTTTTCTGGCTTCTAATATAATTTTAAAAAGCCTTGCCTTCACAACTAACTTGTCCACTATGCTTTATTCTAATTCTTTCTTAGCCTTCCTAGTACTGACCGTAGTGATCCTCAGGCATCTTTTATACTTATCCCTACTCTCTTGATAATTGTACCTTTTATACATAACAAAAACTTTTTTAGATTAATTTTCCTATGATCTGACTATTTAGTCATTTAGCTTTTACTTTACCATAAACCCTCCTTTTTATCCTAGGGATATATAATGCCTCCTTGTCCATCAGTTTAAATGTAAATAAATTTAATTTTTCTTCTGTACTGCAGTTATTTTTAGCTAACAGCATACTCCAATGTACCTTCAGGTGAAGCGGGCAGGGAATGGTTATGCAGACATAAATCAGTCATAATAAAGTTATACGAGGCCTTTATTTTTATATTACCATTATAAATTCCTATGTCCATATTTATCATTTAAATTGACTATGTAAACATGTCACACCATAATTATATTCTCCTACCAGACTTGAGAATAAATATAAACTTGGCAACATCAGACAAAAAAAGCTTAGAATGAGTTCTTCCATGGGGTAGTATATATGTAAATTAAACTCTCATAATCATTAGTTAATAACTTGTCAATTAATTCTCTGAACAGAAGGTGTGATTATCTTGTTAGGAAAGGGATATTATAAGGCTAAAAATAGTTGTGGATAATCAAATCGTCCATAGAACAACATGGTTTCAGTTCTGCTGAGACTATGGGAATGCTGTTCATGGAATGCAGCTAATCAGGATTTTAAAAAAGTGAACTGTAATGTTAGGATATCTTGGAGTTTTCATTTGTTTACGTTCAGTGGAACTGATGTTTTGTTAGTGGACGTTCAACTCCCTCATAAGATAATAAATTAGCGAGAGACCATGACAGCACACACTGTACATAGTCCATTGGAATGAGTGGACTAAAGGGGCTTAGTGCTATTTTTTCATTTCATACTTTCTTGTACTCATATGTTCATAGTTGTAGGGTGTTATTCAATCAAGATTAGTGGACCTGGAAAGAGGTATACCTCTTGTCGTTTCGCTGACAGTCTCAGGCCAACATCCAACAGTGGCTGAACAAACTCTCCCAAGGATATGTAAGGAGTTTCATGGAGAGGGCTGTTACATAATCAGCACACCACTGTACACATGCTGTCAGCTTCCAGGCAACAAGACAAAAATTGTGAAGTCAATGCCATGCAGCAGTAGCAGTTTGGCATCTGTATCATTAAATGCCCAGGTAAAGCCCTGCCAGCAAAAACATAAAAAAGCAGGGTACCAAAACACATAGAAATGTTAAAAATATTTTAATAAAAGTAACCGATCATTACATCATTGTAATCCATACTATAGGTATATGCCGACACATAACAACCAGTAGGATGTAATTTAAATATTCACTTTTGACAACAGAGCTTAAGAGCTTAATTGTGACTATGCTGCCTTTATGAATTTTGTTCTCAAGGTGAGGCATCTAAATGGTGGCAAATAAAGATTGCTTTTGATCTAACATCAGTATTAGAAAGGAAATGACTTGCATTTATACAGAGCCTTTCAGGACCTCAGGCTGTCCCAAAGCAATTTACAGCCAATGGAGTACTTTGAAAGTGTAGTCACTGATGTTATGTAGGAAACATGTCAGCCAATTTGCATACAGCAAGGTCCCACAAACAGCAATGTGATAATGACCAGATAATCTGTTTTGGTGATGTTGGTTGAGGGATAAATATTGGCCAGGATACTGGGGAGAACTCCCTTGCTCTTCTTCGAAATAGTGCCATGGGATCCTTTACATCCACCTAGGAGGGCAGACGGGCCCTTGATTTAACATTTCATTCAAAAGACAGCATCTCTGACAGTACAGCACTCTCTCAGTACTGCATTGGAGTGTCAGCCTAGATTTTGTGCTTAAGTCTCTGGAGTGGGACTTGAACCCACAACCTTCATGACTCAGAGGTAAGAGTGCTGCTACAACTGACATCTTAAACACAGGGACAAGTAGAAAACAAGTTTTTTGAAGAGTAAAGCTCCATCAACATTGCTCCAACATGTCTGAACTCTGATCTCAGGAAATATCCTATTGCACCCCAGCATAACATTTCTCATATTTGTCATCTTTGTGGATTCTTTAAATGATTGCCAATTTGTGTTGAATGTTGTGGCGATTTTGTGCTGTGAAATTATGCCCAATAAGAAATCGATTGAGACTCCACAAACTCATTTCACTTAGGATCTTTTGAAGTTTTCATAGCAAGAAGACTTTGATGATCTCAGTCTGGGCTGAGATGAAATGGCAATGTTCTAACTTATAGCATCACACAGTCTAATTCTCATTATTTTCAATCTTAGAATTATCATTAATTTGTTTCACTCCCTCTCCATACCCATTCCTCCCCTCCAAAAAAAATCAAAAGACACAAGGGCCTAGAAATTTGTTGATGCTGCTGCAATTTTACTGAAACCAGGCACCTAAGCATCCAATATGGCGGGCAGCATGAGCCCGCACATTCTGCACCAGAATTGCGCCTCCACTATATTGGTAATGGCTGAAATATAGGCGTCCAGGGCCTGTGCCTGACACAGGTGTTAGACTCTTTGCATTTGCAAATAGGTGGCCTAATTCCAGTTTCAGAGACCCTTCATGAAATTTGTGCCAAGCCTGCTGCATTCAGAATAAGCAAGTCTACACATGGCCTAACTGCTGGAGGCCGACACTAAAGAGGTAAGTTTAAAAAAAATACTTACCTGAATGTGGAGCCAGGAGGAACAGGAGTGCTCCCAATTGCCTCCTCCTCCCACCCAATCACTTCCCACCCTCACGATCGCCTCCCCCCTCCCGATTGCTTCAGTCCCCTCCTACCTGAGGACTGCTGTCAGCGACCCAGCAGCCCGAAATTTAAATCCGCTTCTCCGGCAAGCTGCCTGGGGCGAACAGCAGACATCCGCCGGTCTAATGCAAATGAGACCCAAGGCCCAAGATTGAGTATGCATTGGGCCTACTTGTTCCAGCGCAGAGATTGTTCCCTGTGCCCAGTTTGTGCCGACAGGCCGACGCTATGCAATTTTACCCCCAAGGATATAATGAACAGCAAATATACATATAAGGCAAAATTACAGTAGATTTTCTATGTTTTCCTTTGTAGTAACAGAAACACATATTCTATGCCACTTTCATTTGGATATTAAGTAAGGGAATCAATAACGTTCCTTTCATTTTTTTCATTGTGCTACACTAGCTACAACCATGTGACTGCAGAGGACATTAAGCTGAATGTACAGTGTTCTGAGTCTTGAGTCTTGTTGAGTATAATATTTTACTGTAATACTTGCACTTGCTATTACTGTGAGATAAATTAAAGATTCACATTGCTACAATCCAATACCCCTAACCATAAGAAACCCAAGGAGAATTACATAGTGGAGAACTCAGTTGTGAAAAATAAAGAAAATGTTAAGTAACTGATAGGAATGCTAATATAAAACTAAACAAGTTAAAAAAATCCCATTTTTTTTAGGGCACTCAAATTCTAAGTTCTTTAAGAAGAAAAAAAACGATGCAGCCATCAAAAAAATCCAAGAGATAGCTGGATAGCTTTTGGTGCAAGAAGCAACTAAGAGGGAATAGGAGACAAAGGCCTTAAAATTCGATAACGTCCAAAATCGGGCATGCATGGGGCGGGGTGCGCACTGCACTTGCCCGATGATGTTGTCCCAGGCAGCACATAATATTTATCCTGCATGCTCATTATCATGGAGTCAGGCACGCAGCCAGCACTATCTGTGCTATTCGTTGGCTGTATGCCTGTTTGGGGGGCTGGATGTCGGGTACCTCCAATGTCACCTAAAGGCAGCCAACACCTCTTAAAGGGGAAGTGCACTCTGGCTGCAGACAACAAGGAGACAATTCAGTACATGGAAATGGCTGCAGCAAGTACTGAGAGGGCACCAAAGTTTTCAAATGCTGCCTTGGAGGCCCAGGTGCAGGGAGTTGGCAGGAGATCCTGCTCCCTCCATGGGGCAGAAAACAATAACCAACAACTCCATTGGCAATAGGAACACATTGCAGAGGAGATCAATGCCAGGAGCTTAGCTCCCAGGACATGGTTGCAATGCTGACAGAAATTCAATGACCTCGCCAGAGTCCTCAAGGTAACAATACTGCTCTCTTACTATCTATTCATGCCTCCACCACCTCCAGCCTCACTACTCACAGTACTCCCCTTCTACAATCACTGCACCACACTTTACTACACCTCCTTCTCCTCCTACTCACTGTCACCACTTTTGCAACCATCACTTCCCCACATCTAACATCTGACACACTACATACCAGTTATTTCACCATGACAGGCACATTCTTTAAACACCTCAAAAGACCACTACTAACACACTCCCTTCTTTCTTGCAGGAGAAGGTCACCCACAATTCCAGACAATACTCCGCCAGAGGAAGAGGCAGAGCCCGCCTGCACACCCCTCTTGCCTCTCAAAGAAAGCTTGCTGGGGAACATGGGCAGTGGCAGAGTCATGCCGTGGTGACTGGCACACTGTTGGAAATGTTGCGTAGGGTTTTTTCACATCATATCCTCTTTTGCACTTCTTATATCTATCTCACCCTACACACTCTGCATGACAAACTGCAGATGTTTTCTCTCTCTGGTCTCCCTTCATACTAAAAGCTAACCTTTCCTTCACGCAAAGGGTAGAAGAAGTGTGGAAATCTCCCCCACAAAAAGCAGTAGATACTAGCTCAATCAATAATTTTAAATCTGAGATCGATAAATTTTTGCTAGCCAAGGGTATTAAGGGATATGGAGCCAAGGCAGGTGGATGGAGTTAGGATACGGATCAGCCATGAATGGTGGAACAGGCTCGAGTGGCTGAATAGCTTACTCCTGTTCCTAGGTTCCTATATTCCTAACCCTTGTCCCTCTCTTTCATTTCAGGTGCTGAAGGTGAGGACATAATTTTGCCACTTCAGGAAGAGGACGCCAGCCTTCCTGATGTTGCAGTGTCACTCGATCTCACTCTCTCAAGCATCAGCTCAGGTTCTTGCACCACATGTACTGTAGAGGCTAGTCTAGAAGACGGGTCTTCACGTGATGAATCACCAGCCACAAGTGTGCAAGGGATAGGGCAGGAGGATAGGATGCCACAGGTGCCAGCTCGCTGGAGGGCGGGGTTGTATACGAGCTCCAGTGCAGTGGACTCAGATGCTGACTTTGAGGGCCCAGGTTACTGAAGAAGGCTGACGGGCATCTACTGGGAAATGTAGGTGCGTTGGGCAGCCTGCCAGCAAGCTTGCACACAATATCGCAGAAAGTGGAGGAATCCAACTCAAAGTTATGTCAAGGCTTTGCGCAGAGCATGGAAACCATTCTGTCCAACAGCGTGACAGTGATGCCCAGCTGGCATCTTGGCTTTGGGAGCCACTGTTGACAGGGGCTTCAGTTATCATATATCAGTCCTGCACTCCTTCAAGAAGACAAAGCAGCAATTAACCCATTTGGAGTGGATAAGCCCTTTAAGTAGCGTTCCTGCACGATTCTTGCTGACTGTGAGAGACAAGTTTATCACATAGCGGGTCAGTTGCTGACGCAGACCAATTTCCCAAAATGGTCCTACAACCAGCATAGGATCCTTATTTAAATATTATGATGTGCTTCCTGAATCATTCTGGTGTGTGCCCTGGATGTCTACAGACAAGCCTGATCCAATATGGCGAGCAGTGTACTTCCGGGGTCACCATATTGGTCCCTTGGGCACCCATTTTACTCCTGAAAAATGGGCATAGCACGACTGAATTTGTAGGCCATTAAATTCAACTTAAATTACTTCATGTTTTGAGCAGGAGAAGACCATTGGTTCATCTGGCCTACCATTCCAAATGTCCCATCTGTTCGTTAATGTGATTCTTGAACTAATAGCCTTGTATCCCCTTTCTTAATAGGAATTTATTAAGTTCTTCTTAAAATCTGCTATAGTTTTTTGTTCCATCATCCCCACTGATAATCTGTTCCACAATTCTATTACCCTCTATTACTAAATACATTTCAAAATTTCCTATTTTCTTTTGACATCCTTAACTTTACATTGTATCCTGTACTCCTTGAATTCTGCGCGTGACAGACAAACATTCCTGGATTCAATGATAGTCCTGTTGAAACCAATGTCAAATGAACTACAGCTGTATGAATATTTCATACAATGGGGCTCCATGGCATATTGCCTATGTGCAACATCTGTATGCTCAGTGTAATATTGGTCTCATAAAGTTAAGCTGAAGAAAACATTAAAAAGATCTGTTAAAAAGTTAATTTAAAAATTATTCCACAAAATTATATTGTGGACTACTTAATAGATTCACCTTCAGAGAATATAATCAACTGAATGCCATAGATATAATTTCAAACTGTAATAACAAAGAGTTCAGGCACACTACAGAAAAACTGGCTAGTTTTCATGAAACTGTCAGTTTTATGTTTTCTTTAATACCAATGGGATGAATGTATCAGATTTTACAATAACAAATTACATTTATATAGTGCTTTTAATGTACAAAATGTCCCAAGGCATATAGTAGCAAGAGAAATGGGAACAACTAACCAGAAGAGCAAGTTTAGGAGGTGTAGTTGAAGGCTTGGGAGGAAAGATGGGTTTTCAGAGGCTGTTAAAGGAGGAGAGGCAGAGAGGCAGAGGGCTCTTGGGACTGAGTTCCACAAAGCAGGGCTTTGACATTTTCGAAAATGCTCACAATTACGAATCATTTTCTGTCAGACTTTAAACTTGGAAAAATTTCACAAACTAAAATAAAATGCTTATGGTGGGTTTCCCATGGCTCAATGTTTAAACGAACCATGCAGGTCAGGAAAGTTCCTGGTTAGATCCCTGGTCTGTGCTAAGTTTTGGTGATCTTAGCCAGTGCAGGTGGTAGTGAGACACTCCAGGGGTGGGAACATCCTAAGACAGGATTTCCCACTATTGAGCCTCAGTTGGTACCCAGTTTTAGTGGCAGTACACTGTAGTAGATGAGATTTACTGGCCTTCACATGCATGTGGTCTTGGAAGTAGCCTGAACCTCCAAAAAGCAAGATTTTTCCTTAAATAAATTCCTAGATCAGTTCCCTGGTTTGAGGGAATCCTTCCCCCGCCCACACATAATCGGGTGATTGACCGAATTTCCACCAAGTGGCATTTGGGCCCACCAACCCCATGCAAATGAGGTATCCTCCCACTGACCCCACTAACTCTGGCGGGGGTCAGTATTGAAGGGCATTAGCAGTGCAATCTTGACATCGACACCCTTGCAGTTTCAGGGCCTCATTGTTTAGGCTTATGTAGAAAGAATGGCTACTTAAACAAGGAACTGGTGGTCTGAAATCAGCGATGGAAACATACTCAAGAGTCATTGGGGGTTAAATTGGGCCAATTAGCGCCCATTGCATAGGCAACGCACGGACTCATAAGCCCCGAAAATGGCGCCCCTGATGTACGCGCACACTTCCAGCGTGATATGAGCAGAACGCCATCTTGGTAAAGATGGCCGCCCGTGCGCACCTAACGAACGCCAGCGGCATGTAAAGCAGTGAGATTATGACGTAGGTCAGTGCGAAACTTTGATTTGAAGCCTGTCGGCGCCATTTTCCAACTCCACGCTCCAGCCAACACACT
Source organism: Heptranchias perlo (assembly GCF_035084215.1). Classification (NCBI taxonomy): domain Eukaryota; kingdom Metazoa; phylum Chordata; class Chondrichthyes; order Hexanchiformes; family Hexanchidae; genus Heptranchias; species Heptranchias perlo. The sequence continues at coordinate 25,540,141 of NC_090338.1, forward strand.
GTCCTAATCTCCCACAACTGAACAGGAGTTAAAGGGCGTGAAGGACCCCCACCAGTGCTTTTAAAGGGATCATGCTGGTTATTTGCTGGATTAGTTATTCTGGCTGCTGGTGCAATTGTGTTTGTAGAAGTTTCCTATGCTTGGAGAAAGTTGAAATATTATAGAGAGAGTGGTCTGGGTGGTCTTGCAGTACCGTTAGTGGCATTTAAAATAGTATGCTGAACAGCCTTGCTTCCAGACAGGGGTGGCTTGCTAGGGATTCCTCTGGAAATTGAACATGACTGGAAGCATGCAGAGAGGCCACATTGAGCAGGACAAGCTGCTAGAAGAGGGAAGAGGAGGAAGAGATGGAGGGGGACGTGGAGGAGGAGGAGGAAGTGCAGCAGCAGGTGGAAGAAGAGGCAGGAGGCAACAAGGTAGAAAGGCCCTGTCTGCCAGGGCTTTGCGTGATCCGATTATGAATGAGAGATACTAGTAACTTCAACGACACCTCCCCTTTCACCAACAGTCCCACACTCCTTACCTTTCCATTCCCATATGACCATCAAATCGTCCTCCTCATAATTACACATTGCTCCCTCCCTCAGCTCATCGCAGAAATGAAAGCCAACAACAAATGCAAATCCAAATCCAAATTTATCAGTTAACATATGCAATAAAGCAAACAAAATGAGACTATTCACCCTTGTGCATTCTCTTAGTGCCTGTCGTTCATGTGCTTTTACCTATCCTAGTCCTCCTACGAGGTGCAGCCCCAGTGGCTGGAGCATGGGTGGTGGAAGGCTGCTGACCTTCAATGGAGGAGAGTGCCGATGGCCTTGGAGGATGACCTCGAGCAGCTCTGGGCCCGGCTTCAGACTGCACCATCTCGGCCTGGGCTGCAGCAGTCTGGCCTGGCTGGCTGACAGGCAAAGGCAAGGGCACTGGTGGAGTAATAGGGGTGGGATCAGGAATGCTGTCATCCTGAGAGAGGACAGCAGGTAAGTCTCCCATGGCACCACGGCCACTCTCCTGGAGCGGCGCCTCAGCAATCCTGGTTATCTGCTGGAGCATAGATTCCTGGACTACTATGATGCCCTGGAAGCCCTGTTCCACAATGGTATCCATAGCCATGATAGCAGCAGTCTGAGCCTGTAACGCAGCAGTCCGAGCTTCCAAAGCATCAGTCTGAGCTCCAAATGAAGCATGCAGACCTTGGATGGCAGATGTTTGTGCTGTAATGGAAGCTGTGACGTCGGTCATCAGATGCTGCATCATGGTGGGTTCCACAGATGTGCTGATGGAGTAACCACCCGTTCCATGTGGGAAAGGATGGGCTCCAAGTTCTGCGCAAAGCATTGTGCCAAGTTGAAGCTGGACTCCTCCATGACCCTCATCACCGATACCTCCAGCATCGCCAGTGGCCACAGCCGCAGCGACGGCCCGCCCAATTATGGACAGCACTGTCTCCTCCATGGGGGTGAGGACCTGTAGGCGTAGCTGTCCTCTCCTACTTCTTTCCTGCTGCCTACTGTTATGCGCCACCTTCTCCTGCAAGAAAGAGGGAGGTGAGTCAGTGAGTGTCCTGCAAGATGATTGGGTGATGTGGCTGCCATGGTCGAATAGCTGCCAGCGTGTGTGGCCGGTGAGTTGTGTGCGTGCAGCTTGCAAGAGTGGTAATGTGTGAGGGTGAGTTGCAGCATCTAATTCGCAGGGTTATGTACTGATTGAAAGAGTATTGAAAAAGGATAGCTGTAGGCTGCAGGAAGATATCAATGAACTGGTCAGGCGGGCAGAAAAGTGGCAACTGGAATTCAATCCAGAGAAGTGTGAGGTAATGCATTTGGGGAGGGCAAACAAGGTAAGGGAATACACAATAAATGGGAGGATACTGAGAGGTGTAGAGGAACAGAGGGACCTTGGAGTGCATGTTCACAGATCCCTGAAGGTAGCAGGACAGGTAAATAACATGCTTAAAAAGGCAAATGGGATACTTTCCTTTATTAGCCGAGGCATAGAATTTAAGAGCAGGGAGGTTATGCTACAACCGTATAAAACACTAGTTAGGCCACAGCTTGAGTACTGGAGTTGAGGAGAAATATTTTCACCCAGAGGGTGGTGGGGGTCTGGAACTCAGTGCCTGAAAGGGCGGAAGAGGCAGAAGCCCTCAACTCATTTAAAAAGTACTTGTATGTGCACTTGAAGTGCCGTAACCTACAAGGCTACAGACCAAGTGCGGGAAAGTGGGATTAAGCTGGATAGCTCATTTTCGGCCGGCAAGGACACAATGGGCCGAATGGCCTCTTCTGTGCCGTAACTTTCTATGATGCTATAATTCTATTATTGATAGGTGGGTGACGGCGGGGTGTCGTGCGTGGAGTAGCGGATGGGGCTAGTGTTGCAGTTGGTAGGATATGCCACGTGACAGTTGAAGTAACCTACCTTGACCACTCGTGTCAGTTCATTGAATTTCTTCCTGCACTGCATCCATGTACATGCAGTGATTCTCCTAGAATTGACCTCATGCACCACAGCCTCCCACTGCCTTGAGGATGTGTCTGGAGGGCCTCCTGCCCCACTGCAGATATAGGATGGCCCTCCGCCTGTCTACCTCTTCCACCAAGGCCTCCGGTGCACCGTCTGAGAACCTTGGTGCACGCTGCCTTGCAGGCGCAGCCATAACTCAATATCTTCCAGTGCAGGAATCACTTTATACCACTCCTCACAGCCCCTTTAAGAGGTGCAGGCAGCCTTTGAATAGTGCTAGCCACTCCCAATATCGGGGCCCCCTGCTGGTGCGTGCGTCCACTCATAGAGCAGTTAGCGCTGGCTGCACGCAGCAATCATGTAGATCAGCAGGCAGCACGAGTGTCACATGCTGCCTGCATCTCAATGACCGGGCATGGGTTAATCGCGCACCGCGATTCCTATGCCCGTTTTCGGGGGTTAACCAATTTAACTCCCACTATCTTCAGATGAGCAAAAATAAAAATAAACTTCTCTATGTACATAATATGATCCAAGAACATCTAAAAACCACAGACACAGTTACTGTACCACTGTAAAACACTAATGAGGCAAAATCTACAGCACATTACATTTATTTGTAGGTTTTACAATTATCTACTCATATTAATAAGCAGAGCTGTCTTTAACAAGGTGTTTAGAGTCCATATCCCTGCCAACAGCATCTCCTTCTAATTAAAGTGACACATTCCACTGACAGACAGTCATAGCTCTGCAATATCTATCAGATGAGGTAATTAAGTGGAAAAAATAAACCTACAGGTCAACACTAAAACAATTACCCATGGCTGGACAATCTAGTATTCTTGCAAATATATTCCTCCTTTTTTCCTCTATTGCTGAAAGAAACCCTTGGACTTTTTTAAAAAGTGAAAAGGAACATTATAGATGTTGAATCTGTGGAAAAAGAAATAGAGTTAACATTTCAGGTCGATGACCTTTCGTCAGAACCGAAAGAAGTTAAAGATTTAACAATTTTTAAGCAAGTACAAAGCTAGGAAAAGTGTGAGAGGCGGAGGAAAGGGACAGGAGGAAAGAACAAAAGGGGAGCTCACCTCTTCCCTTCCTGTCCAGGGCCCCAAATACTCCTTCCAGGTGAAACAGCGATTTACTTGTAATTCTTTCAATTTAGTATACTCTATTCACTGCTCTCGATGCGGTCTCCTCTACAATGGGGAGACCAAATGCAGATTGGGTGATCGCTTTGCTGAACACCTCTGTTCAGTCCGCAAGCGTGACCCTGACCTCCCAGTCGCTTGCCATTTTAATTCCCCGTCCCACTCCCACTCTGACCTCTCCGTCCTCGGCCTCCTATTCTGTTCCAATGAAGCTCAATGGAATCTCGAGGAACAGCACCTTATCTTTCGATTAGGCACTTTACAACCTTCTGGACTCAACATTGATTTCAATAACTTCAGATCATAAACATTGTTCTCATTTTTCAGACAGCAGGTAATGGTAATGGTTCTGCTGTTGCCATTTACAGTTCTTGTGGACCCATCTTTACTTGTCCCATTACCAGCCTCCTAGCCGTACATCATCATTCCTTATGTCATTTAATTATTTCATTAGTCCTGCCCTCCACCCAATCACATACCTTCCCTTTTGTTCTTTCCTCCCCTCTCGTTCCTCCCCCCTCGCCCCCCACCCCAGTTTGTCTGGCTCTCTAGTTGCTTAAAAACTGTTAGATCTTTAACTTCTTCCACTAGAAAGGCTGGCTGTACTTAAAGTAGATAACTTACCCAGTCCAGATGGGATGCATTCTTGGTTGCTGAGGGAAGTAAGGGTGGAATTGTAGAGTTGCTGGCCATAATCTTCCAATCCTCCTTAGATACGGGGATGGTGCCAGAGGACTGAAGAATTGCAAATGTTACACCCTTGTTCAAAAAAGGGTGTAAGGATAAACCCAGCAAGTACAGGCCAGTCAGTTTAACCTCGGTGGTAGGGAAGCTTTTAGAAATGATAATCCGGGACAAAATTAATAGTCACTTGGACAAGTGTAGATTAATAAAGTAAAGCCAGCACTGATTTGTTAAAAGCAAATTGTGTTTAACTAACTTGATTGAGTTTTTTGATGAGGTAACAAGGAGGGTTGATGAGGGCAATGCGGTTGATGTGGTGTATATGGACTTCCAAAAGGTATTTGATAAAGTGCCACATAATAGGCTTGCCAGCAAAATTGAAGCCCATGGAACAAAAGGGGCAGTGGCAGCATGGATACGAAATGGGCTAAGTGACAGGAAACAGACCATAGTGGTGAACGGTTGTTTTTCGGACTTGAGGGAGGTGTACATTGGTTTTCCCCAGGGGTCGATACTAGGACCACTGCTTTTTTTGATATATATTAATGACTTGGACTTGGGTGTACAGGACAAAATTTAAAAATTTGCAGATGACACAAAATTTGGACATGTAGTAAACAGTGATGAGGATAGTAATAGACTTCAAGAGGACACAGATAGACTGGTGGAATAGGCGGACTCATGGCAGATGAAATTTAATGCACAGAAGTGCGAAGTGTTACATTTTGGCAGGAAGAACGAGGAGAGGCAATATAAACTAACTGGTACAATTCTAAAGGGGGTGCAGGAACAGAGAGACCTGGGGGTATATGTGCACAAACCTTTGAAGGTGGCAGGACAGGTTGAGAAAGCGGTTAAAAAAGTATACGGGATCTTGGGCTTTATAAGGTCTTTTCCACACCGCCTGAGGAAGGGGAAAGCCCCCGAAAGCTTGTGGGATTAAAAATAAAATCGTTGGACTATAACTTGGTGTTGTAAAATTGTTTACAATTTATAAATAAAGGCATAGAGTACAAAAGCAAGGAAGTTATGTTGAACCGTTATAAAACACTGGTTTGGCCACAACTGAAGTATTGTGTCCAATTTATATATGTCCAATTGTCCAATTTATATATGTCCAATATATATTTTCTTGATATATATTAATGACTTGGACTTGGGTGTACAGGGCACAATTTCCAAATTTGCAGATGACACAAAATTTGGAATTATAGTGAATGGTGAGGAGGATAGTGATAGACTTCAAGAGGATATGGACAGGCCTGTAGCATGGGTGGACATGTGGAAGATGAAATTTAACACAGAAAAATGCAAAGTGATACATTTTGGTAGGAAGAATGAGGAGAAGCAATATTAACTAAAGGATGCAATTCTAAAAGTGGTACAGGAACAGAGAGATCTGGGGGTATATGTACACAAATCGTTGAAAGTGGCAGGGCAGGTTGAGAAAGTGGTTAAAAAAGCATACGGGGTCCTGGGTTTTATAAATAGAGGCATAGAGTACAAAAGCAAGGAAGTCACGATGAATCTTTATAAAACACTGGTTCGACCACAACTTGAGTATTGTGTTGAGTTCTGGGCACCTCATTTTAGGAAAGATGTGAAGTCCTTAGAGAGCGTGCAGAAGAGATTTGCTAGAATAATTCCAGGAATGAGGAACTTTAGTTATGTGGAAAGACTGGAGAAGCTGATGTTTCTCCTTGGAACAGAGGAGGATGAGAGGAGATTTGATAGAAGTATTCAAAATCATAAAGGGTCTACGCAGAGCAGATAGAGAGAAACTGTTCCCATTGGCAGAAAGGTCAAGAACCAAAGGACACAGTTTAAGGTGATTGGCAAAAGAACCAAAGGTGACATGAGGAAAAACTTTTTTACACAGCGAGTGGTTATGATCTAGAATGCACCGCCAGAGGGGGTGGTGGAGGCAGATTCAATCATTGCCTTCAAAAAGGAACTGGATAAGTACTTGAAAGGAAAAAATTTTCAGGGCTAGGGGGATAGTGCGGGGGAGTGGGACTAGCTGGATTGCTCTTGCATAGAGCAGGTATGGACTCAATGGGCCGAATGGCCTCCTTCTGTGCTGTAAACTTTCTATGGTTCTATGATTCTAATGCTGGGCAAGCACTTTTGGAAGGATGTGAAGGCCTTAGAGAGGGTGCAGAAAAGATTTACTAGAATGGTTCTAGGGATGAGGAACTTCAGTTATGTGGATATATTGGAGAAGCTGGGGTTGTTCTCCTTGGAGCAGAAAAGGTTGAGAGGAGATTTGATAAAAGTGCTCAAAATTATAAAGGGTTTAGATAAAGTAAATGAAAAGAAACTGTTCCCATTGGTGGAAGGGTCGAGAACTAGAGGACACAGATTTAAGGTGATTGGCAAAAGAACCAAAGGCGACATGAGGAAATACTTTTTTATGTAGTGAGTAGTTATGATCTAGAATGCGCTGCCTGAAAGGGTGGTGGAAGCAGGTTCAATCATGGCTTTCAAAAATAAATTGAATGAGTACTTGAAGGGAAAAAATTTGCAGGGTTACAAGGACAAAGCGGTGGAATGAGACCACCTGGATTGCTCTTACAAAGATCCGGCATGGGCTCGATGGGCCAAATGGCCTTCTTCTGTGCTGTAACCATTCTATGATTCTATAATTCTATGATTCCAGTTCTGAAGAAAGGTCATCGACCTGAAACGTTAACTCTGTTTCTTTCTCCTCAGATGCTTCCTGACTTACTAAGTATTTCCAGCATTTTCTGTTTTTATTTCAGATTTCCAGCATCGGCATTATTTTGCTTTTGATTATAAATGTTGAAGACCCCTCACCTCCAATCAGACCTGTCTGTGTAAAATTTAGAATTGTGTCTGTAGAGTTAATAATTTTTAGGAAAATTTCAATTTCAACCCTAGATTTTTCACTACAAACCTGTTTCAAATGGCCAATTTGTTTTCTTATAATGCTTACATACAGCAACTGTTCATATTCAGCTGCCTATATCTTGAAAAATGCAAGTCAACTTTGGTTAGCTTTAGTAATGCAATTTGAAAAATGACATCAGCATGTATTTTTAAACTTTAATTCCCATATTCGGCCTTGCTAAGTGAGATTGCCAATATATTGCCATTTATTAATTAAATTATTGGCAGTTCTGTGCTGGGGTCTCACACCAATTAGGAACTGGGTTAAGATTGTCTTAGACTCTTACAGATGATCTTGGCAGCCATCAGGCAGAAGAGACTTTCATCTCAGTAGTCTGTGTTGTTTTTTGAACCCAGGCCCAGAAGTGAATGTTTGTACTGACTCTGATATATATATGATCCAGTCTCCCTAAGGCTACATGCTATTTAAGGAAATTTACTGAAGATATTGTGAAAAATGCAGCAGTTGATAGAAGAGCCTTCCTTACAGTTTCTGTAAAACACAATTTTATAGGTCTGTTTTATTGCAACAGCGCAGTTTTCATTGAGCCTCAGTCGGTACCCAGTGTTTTAGTGGCAGTACACTGTAATAGATGAGGTTTACTGGCCTTCACATGGATGCATGTGACCTTGGAAGCATCCTCAACCCCCAAAAAGAAAGATTTTTCCTTAAATAAATTCCTAGATCGATTCCCTGGTTTGAGGGTGAATAGCAACTGTAGCAGGATGGGGGAGGGGGAGAAAATGGGATTTGTGATAATGTAATCAGTGATGCAATGGAACGACGAGATATGAAGCTTACCCAGAAAATCCTGAATGAGGCAACACCTCCATTTTTACACAATATTTATATTGAAACTTACAGTGACCCATCATAATTTGTTTCTGCTTTGATGAATACCTCACAGCTTTATGCCAAATATTGATTAAATATCTGGGTTGGAACTAATTAGATCTCAACCTTTTTAAATTCTCTAAAGAAAACAATCTTTAACTGCTAAACAGTTCAGTAAACAGCAGCTGATATATTGTGCAATAGTCTTTTTTATAATCTTTTATTCTTGTTACAAACAGATTAGGCTGCAAGGATTAGGAGCAAAAAGTCATCATGGTTATAAACCATCATGAAACATTCAATACATAAGACTGCCTGAGTAACTGAATGCTCTCAGATAACAATCTTCCTTTTATTGTTTTCCCTGTAGTTGGTGGGATCATTTCTTGAATGCATCCACAAGTGAAAATGTATCCAGAAGAAAAGTATGGAATCAGTGAAATTGCTTGGATGATAAAAATCTATGCACTGTATTGAAAATACTGCATCGGCATATTTCTATGCTGCTTGTAACCGAAAGGCATTTGAAATTCTTGCCCGTTTTGGGCGGTTGTGCAGTGGTGTGAGTTGGGAACTCACCCACTGCTCCAGAAAAGTGGCCCGGGGACATTGTAACTCCAAGGCCTCATTTTAATCCCGCTAGCCAACTTCCCACCTGTTCCAGGCGAGAAGTCAGCAGGAAGCGGTGGAAAATCGCAAGACCCGGATGCTGCCCGCCGAGGCCTGGTAAGTGGCAGGATCAATTGCTGGGGGTCTCGTGACCGGGAAGGGACCGCAAGCTCATAGCAGGAAAGACCTAAGCTTTCCGAGTGGGGCCAGAAGGAGGGGCACGCTTGCTCCTGACCCCACAAAGAAAGTAAAATAAATCTTATCTGTTTGGGCTTCTTCTAGACCCAATTCTCACCTCTGCTGTCTTCACTTGGCCAGAAAGCCACTGAGATTTCCTACTCAGTTAAAATTGCAGTCGGGTCCCATTGACGTTAAGGTATTGGAGATAACATCTTAAACCATTAGAATAAGGGTCAAGCTGCAACATATTTAGTTGTTCTCTGACTTTTTATTCAATAGGTTATGTTTCTTTAAACTCTGGAATCTCCTGGCATCTTGAGCATTGTCACTGAGCCTGATAGTGTGAGAAAACTAATTATGTTCATTCAAAAAAATAAAGCATAATTACTGAAGCTCCAAAGATGAATGTCTTTCTCTATTGATGTTAATTTGGCTCTGACACAATGATGGGCTCAGTAATTCCTCCAAGTCAGTTCCTTTGCTGGCACACAGAAACAGTCAAGTAAATGATATATTATGATTGTTTTTAACCATTTGATGTTTAAAAAGATGAACTCATGGTGATCTCCCTGTTTAAGCTTGATTCTTATTTTGTGGAGAAAAGATTCAGTCTTAAAGACAAATATGGGCATCCATCAGAATTTCTATTTTAAAAATCAAACGATTATGATAATTACTGAATCAAAAGCAAAATACTGCGGATGCTGGAAATCTGAAATAAAAACAGAAAATGCTGGAGAAGCTCAGCAAGTCAGGCAGCCCAAAACAAAGTGCACACTCTTCCCAGGGGGGCACACTCCACTTACCTAAGTGCACAAAGCATAAGCATACATTGAGACACCCCCTAAATATGTATACTGCTGGAGTTTGGCAAGTTAAAACGGCACAGGAGTCAAAGTTGGCTCTCTTTTTAAACATTCAAAAACAAACAGTATCCCCTCCAAATAGCCTTCATACTTGTAAAACATGCAACATAATATCATATAAGAGAAAAATATTGTTTTATGGCAATTTCTCCTTCCAAAATTAGTACATTTCATATGCTTCTTCAATGTATATAAAATATTAAATGGCAAAGGTAGAGTAAACTCAGATATTATTTCAAAGTGAGCCAGGAAAATAAGGCCAGTGGACAAAATGGAAATTAGTGAAAAATTATCAGGTTTCAGGAAGAACTTATTTACTCATGTTGGCCAGGCAGCATTGCGGGCACAAGAACAGTGAAATGGCTTAAGTTATTATTTAGCTGCTGTGATTGGAGAGATAAAGTAGTAGAGGAATGAGCTTTCATGGGACCAATGCCTTTTTCTTGTCCCTGAGGTTTGAGAACAAAAGAAGAATAGAAAAGAACAGAGCAAACAATTGCATATTAATTCTCAATTAAACTCCAGTACTAACATCACAATCGTTAATCCTGTTGTGCATTTTACAACAAGGAGCTTAGTTAACATGCACTGGGGTGGATTTTCAACTTGCACCCCTGCTCGCTAAACTTGTTATAGAAACTGTTGACTTTCATTTCCATTCATTTCAATAGAACTGAATTTCATGCGGTTTCTGTAACTGGGCTGCCAATCTGCAATGCCAGTTTTATGCCCGGTAGCAAGTTGAAAATCTTCGTCACTGCCGGGGGTGAAGTTGATCTACACCAGTCACACGAAAGAGGTTCAAAGTGAAACAGCAGCCTGTCTTACATTGCACCAAATTTTCTTTACCATTGACTTCAATGTAAGGAAAATTGTACGCAGTGCCAAATGAGCTGTCAATTCACTATGAGCCCATTTTGCACTACTGGCATAGACTCAATCCAATTCCCAAGGCATATGCGTATCATAATACTTCAACTAAATTCAATACAGAGGGCACTAATTTTCCAATCTCATTCAGAAATCTATAAGTGCAAGCAATTTGGAAAATAAAAAGGCCTCACTGGTGTAATAAGGATTTCTTTTGAATCTGTGCTGTTACAATGTTAGTGCAATATCATTGGAATATTTCCCCTAATCTATAGAGTTTAATGCTATCACTGATTGCAAGAAAGAAAAATACTCATTGAAAGTTCTGCCACAGTGTTGTAATTTTCATGAACACAAACGCAAACAGGAACAAACACTTTTTCAAGTGTCAGCTTGGCTGCGTGACAGCATGAATCCAGGTGCCGGTCTATCATTGCTGGTTCTGAATCTAAGGTGAAGCTCCACTACACACAGATCCAGCTGTTTCTTTTTGGTACAAAGAAAGCTGTTCCAGGCTTTTAAAATTCTTTGCTCACATCGATTCTGGCAAATAAGCAGTCTCAAACTGATATACTTGTCAGGTAGGGTATGCCTGGTTGTCTACTTGTCCTACATACAGCTCAAGAACTACAATGCATTAACGTACCAACACTGGATGATGCTATTTGCATGAAATTCTCTCAAGTATTTTACACTAAAGGACAAGCAAGTCAAATTGCATATTAACAAGTCTCTTATTCCTGTTGTTGAGTGTCATCATAAAACACCATTTTCCTCTATTGAAGAAAATTGAGGAAAAACTAAAAGAATTGGAGAATTGTGATGTAATTGAAGACACAAGTCGGGGGGTGAAACTGGTCTTCGTCAGTGATGCAAAGCGGGTTCATAGCAAATCGGGAGCAAATCAACACTCCTGCTCCTCCTGGCCCCATAAAGGAAAGTTGTACATTTACTTTCGAGGGCCTCTTCCGACCAGCTGCAGATCTGCTTCAGCCTAGCAGGAAAGCCATGGTGGCTTCCCCTTTCTGGCCCCAGTTAAAATGCAATCGGGATCCTCTTGATGTAACAGGACCACGACATGCATAAATTAATGAAGCCCTCCTGCTTTAGGCAGGCACCTCATCCGCCTGAAGAAATCTGCAGGTCAAATCAGAAATGGCGCAAAGCAGTCGGGTCCCAAGCGGATAAATAATCTGCCCATTTTTAATGGCCCACCTGTTGGTTTCCATCCTCGGATTAAAATGGACCCCAGTGTGTGATAAGGTATGATGGACAGGAAGTGTGCAGATATGTAAAATTTATATATATAGAAAGAGGAATATCCAATGACCATGTTAAGTGTTTGTCCATTAATTGCCCAGAACTTGCTGTAACCAGTCAATGAACGTAGCCTGCTATTACTTAAACTTGCCCTTGCCCATTTAATTTTCATGGTATTTTGCGCTGCAAGTTGCTGGATGTGCGAGATGGAAATGGCACGGTGCCCCATACATGGCATCTGGGATCTGAGTGAACAGGGCAAGCAACTAGTACCTCCCTAACCAATCCGATTGAAGAACTGTGTAAGGACTGAGAAGGAAGTGTAAGTTAGAATAGATGTCAAATCAGGCACAGAGACAGAAATAAAGAGAGCGAAAGAAAGAGAAAAAAGAGACAGAAATTTTTTTTTAAAAATGTAAATAATTTTTAAAAAATCTCCAACAACAATTAAAACCTGAAGGAATGAGACTCCACACTTGTAATAGTTAATTTTCAGTGCCAGAGAGATTAACTGGCAGCAATTAATACTTATCACTTTGTTAAAAGGGTACTTAGACTTGAAATGGACAAGCCCTAACTTTCTGTGACGACTTTAGTTCATATCTACCATGCAAGTATAGGAACTTCACACCGTTCAATGCATTTGAATGGTGAGTCAGACAGCGAGATGCCGTTTTTGCAAAGCTAACGACGGAACGGCGCACCCTGGACAGCAACTTCCGGATTTTCGCATTTAACTGCGCATCAACCCTCGCCTGAAGTTGCTCCGTGATTTGCGCAAAAATAACGGTGAGCACCGGTAGCGTCGCCATTAGTTACACTGCAAATTCTGGACCAATATCACCAGCGTTAATTTCTAGCCTCATTAGTCAAACCAGCAAGAGGAGTCTTTATATCAAGGCCAGTGAAAAATTCTATGAAAATTGAGAAATAAACATTGTGAATGAGTAGATAAGGGGTTTTACACAATAGCATTAAGCAACCTCAGCACTGGTAGTGCATCCATTGTAATCTAATTATGAACAGATAGCTTGAAGCTATCAGCAGCATTGGACATTTTAATTTTTACAGGCATGTAAAACTGTCCAATTATATTCTCCTAATCTGGCAACAAGATGAAATCTATAAATGTCATCCAATGCATTGAAAATTATAATATATGTGGAGTAACTAAGGAATATTATAAAGAAACATGAATCCTTTATAGATTTGTCAGTAAATGTACAGCAGCATTAATCAAGCTGACTTTTTTGAGCTGCTCGAGATTCAGTGTAATGTATTAGGTGGGTTGTCTGTTGGATTGAGGTCAGCTATTTGTAATGTTGTAAATCATTGTAGAATCATAGAATCATAGAAAGTTACAGCACAGAAGGAGGCCATTCAGCCCATCATGTCCGTGCCGGCCGAAAAAGAGCTATCCAGCTTAATCCCACTTTCCAGCACTTGGCCCGTAGCCCTGTAGGTTACGGCACTTCAAGTGCTCATCCAAGTACTTTTTAAATGAGTTGAGAGTTTCTGCCTCTACCACCCCTACAGACAGTGAGTTCCAGACCCCTACCACCCCCTGGGTGGAAAAAATTTCTCCTCAGCTGCCCTCTAATCCTTCTACCAATTACTTTAAATCTATGCCCCTTGGTCACTGATCTCTCTGCTAAGGGAAATAGGTCCTCCATATCCTCTCTATCTAGTCCTGTCATAATTTTATATACCTCAGTTAAATCACCCCTCAGCCTCCTTTGTTCCAAAGAAAACAACCCCAGCCTATCCAATCTTTTCTCATAGCTAAAATTCTCCAGACCTGGCAACATCCTCGTAAATCTCCTCTGTACCGTCTCACATATTTCCTGTAATGTGGTAATGTTATATTTCAATTACATCAGCAAAAGTTTTTAGTGTGCACTAAATGTTGCATGAAATAGTATCTAAGCTAATGTAAAAAGAAAATAATCTACAAGAAAGGGAAAGAAACTTGCAGTGAAATTATATTTGATTGTATTTTGAGAAAATGGCAGGCTCCTTCTTCCTAGCCTACTCAACCACCACTTACATATATAAATGACTTTATTCTTCCTTCAGTGCTCAACCTTCTCACCCTAAATTCTCTCCCCTGGCATGCCATACATAATTCGCTGATCAAGAGGGCAGCTGATGATTCAATATCAGGCCTCTGCAACTGGGGTGTTCTGAACCAAACTCTTGGAGGCAGAGAGTTTCGGTGGACTGTCGCTCTTTGATTTTGCCCTCTTATCCTGGAGCAGTGCCTCTCTATCCCTTTTGTGCCATGTACCATATTGATCTGAAAGGGTAGTAGATGGCCTGCTCCCAGACTTATTCCGCTGTGTGATCATCTGCTAGAAGGTATACAACAGTGGCCCAGCAAGACTCTTCCTCCTGGCAAAACAATTGATCTCTGCCCGATACTTAGATAAATGTACTGTAACAGATAGACATTGCAGTAATTCTAAGGGCAGAAATTCATCCCTGTGCAACTTTTAATGAATTGGTTAACACATTTAAGTGGCACTTCTCTATTCACTATTTTAACAAAGTTGTTAACCCAAAGAAAATTCTCTCTCAGTCTATTAATCTCACTCTTAGGTATGCATTATTCAGTATAGAGCTGATTCCATGGTTCTGTGTCCAAGAGAGCAGGTTCATAACTGGTGTAGAGGGCGCATTGAATTGGGAGAACAGGCCTGCACCATTTTTTTTCCTGGCCTCCAATTATGACCTCTTCTATTTTTAGTGAGCTGAAATTTATACCAGATTCTTGCATGAACCTCAGTAAAGCCTCAGATTGAATCCAGAAACGTTTAAATGCGCACCTAATGCATTTGTACTGGGCTTGCTCTTTCTTTTTGATACCCTAATTTGGAACGGGACAAGGTAAGCTCCATGGGTGCAAGGGCTCTTAAATAGCCCTTGGAAGGGTTCTTTTTTCATAATGGCTACAGTACTTTTATAGTAAAATACTTTTTGCTAGACATCTTTTTCCCATATTTAGAACCATAGATGTTTATAACACAGAGGAGGCCATTCAGCTGATTGTGTCTTTGTAGGTCCTTTGTTAGACCAATCCCAAGCTAAATCCACTTCCCCACTTTCTTCATTCCCTTAAAAGACGCAGTAGTCTTTACCTCAATCAGTCCTTATAGTAAATCATTTCATGTGCCACACCTTCTACATAAAGAAATTTCTCCTAGTATCTCTCCTCTCTCTCTTAGTGGCAATTCTAAATTGATGACCCCTCATAGCTGACTCCCCAACCTGAGAAAATAGTCGATTCACTCTATCAAGACCCTTCATAATTTTAAAAATCTCTATTAAATCTCTTCCTGGTCTTCTCTGCTCCAGTGGAAATAATCCTAGTATTTCAAATCTCTCCTCATAGCTATTGTTTCCCATCACTGGCATCAATTTACACTGTTTTCTCTCTCCAGCTTTAATGTCACTTCTTTAATGGGGGAACAGAACTGCACACATTATTGTAACCAATGTTTGTACAAATTTATCATTACTTCTTTACCCCTGTACTTTATTTTCTTATTTATAGAACCCAAAATGCTGCTGTTCTTTTTTATTGGATTATCTCCCTGTATTCACACTTTCAGGTTATCTATTGGAGCCCCTATATCTCCATGTTCATCTATCCCCTTCAGCTTCTTTCCATTGAGTTTATATTCCCAGTCATTATTTTTCCTCCCAGAATATATGACCTCACACTTATCCACTACAAATTGCATCTGCCACTCGTCTGCCAATTCTGCTAACCTGTCTATGTCTTCCTGAAGTCATTTATAGTCCTCCTCATTATTTTTGTATGATTTCTCAGATTTTTATTGATGTTAATATTTTGGGATAAAATGGTGGCCATTTTTCACTCCTTAAGGTAAGTTTGTTTATAAAGCACCTCAAAAACAGCAAAAAATGGTTGAAGTGGTAAAAGATGAAAGCAGACATACAAAGCAGACTAGCAGCCTCCAGACCAATTATGCAGACATTGGCATACCTACTTGTCAATGATCCAGGACAACTGCCTTAGCATGCTACAGGACAGAAGGACGGGGCTTTGTATCTTGAAGCAACCTATAGCAAACTTCTAACATAGCACAGTATTACCAGTAATTGCCCTTAGGTGTCACGTCTAAGGCTCATTCCCAAGTACCACTTCCATTTCAAGCGCTGTATAGATGAAAAAGGTGACGGGTGCCTAGATCAACATGGGCAGCACTTTTATCTTCTTTCCCACTGAATGCCATGACATGCGTGCCCAAAGTTATTGGTGCATTTCCCAGAAAGCAGAAGGTCACCAATGTCTACATGTGTCCAAACTGAAGCCCTAGGATGATGTGAGTGTGGCAAGGCTTTCAATTATATGGTGCATCATGATTGTGTCCTGCTGAGATATGGGAGCACTTTAAAGAGGCTGCATTCCTTTAATATGAAGCAGCAGCCTATACAGAGTTGCATGGCCTGGATTCAGCAGGGTCTATTTCATAGTGCTCCCTGCAAAAGGCTCAAGCTGCACAGGGAAAACTTGTAATTTATTAAAATTAGCTGACCTTGCCAAATTCATTGAGTTTAGCTCCTCACTCCAGTTACGTGAATGTGCTCATGTGCACTGTGATATTGGGGCAATTGTTCCTGGGATCGTAGAACCAGCGTTTATATAAACTACCTGAATGCATTGATTACATCACAACCTTGCAAGTAGCCACTCTCAAGTGGCCATGATATTCTATGTAACATGAATCCACTTCAGATAACCTTTTTATGCATAGATTACAATGCTGAGTCTTTGTACTCATGATGTTTCTCTCTCACAAAATACTGTATGAATCAATAAACCATTACTCACTAAACAAATAGAATAGACAACATTTTATTAGGCTCACCAATTTAAGAGAAGAAAGTAAAGTCTGTTTTGAAATAAGTTGATAAGTTAATTAATCACTCCTTAAAAAGGATTCTTATGATTAATATTATCTCCTAGTCACACATCCAATAAAAATGATTGGTTGAATCTCAGTTTGTGTTGCATAACCACATACAGATTAAGCCTACCTAACTGTTAGTTCTCAGTTATTCTCTTCTTTCTTTTTAAATACACAATTTTTGTTGTATGGATATGTGCTTCATATTCATTATTTGACACTGATGTAAAATTAACTAGCTGGCCAATTTGGGCATTTTGATTAATTTACTCCAAAATATATCTCAAAAACAATTGTTTGGTGAAGAGAAAATAAAATCTGTCAGGAGCTGAATCACCCTGGCTTGCCGTAGAAACAGAAGATGATTGTTGGGGTCTAATTTAAATTTATTGACCACCAGGAGACATAATAATGCGAAAGTGACAAAGTTACAAGCATAGTTTGTTAATTGGATCAACATTATATCAAGTGGTGCTCCCAATGTTATTTTTATTTGTACTCAGTTCTTTACTTAAAATTCTCATCTTCGTGTTCAAATCCCTTCATGGACTAACCCTTCCCTATCTCTGCAACTTCCTCCAGCCCTACAACCCTCTGAGAACTCTGTATTCCTCTAACTCTGGCTCATGTGCATCCCTAACTTCCGTTGCCCCACCATCATCCGCCGTGCCTTCAGCCATCTAGGCCCCAAGCTCTGGAATTCTCACCCTAAACTTCCGCCTTTCTCTCCTCCTTTAAGATGCTCATTAAAACCTACCTATTTGACCAAGCTTTTAGTCACTCATTTTACTCGACCAGAATTTGCTGGAACATGGCATCTCGCGGCATTACTGGTTAGTTAGATTTTTTCCTGCACCTTTCAGCTCAAAAATATTTTGCCCTGTAAGTTGTTGGAAGTGCAAGCTGAGAACAGCGTCGCGAGGGCAATAGGGCATCTGAGACCTTGATGAACAACGGGACCAACAGTGCATCTCCTTAAACAATAGGCCAGAATTTGCTGTCAAAACAACTGCAAGACTAATGGTGCTTGCCATTATTTATGGGTAAATGGTACAGCTACTTCATGCGAGGAATAAATGCACAGTTAAATGTGAATATCCAAAATCCGAGTTGCACCGCTCCGCCGTTAGCTTCGTGAAAATGGCATCTTGTCCTTAGTTTCCCCCTTTTTTCGACAAACTTGATGTATTTACCCATTAATTGCCCATTAAATGCGCCACAGAAAGTTAAGTCTTGCCATTACAAGCGTAAGTACCCTTTTAATGGCGTGATAAGTATTGATGACGACCAATCAACTATTAGTAGGGCGGAGTCTCATTCCTTTAGGTTTTGAATTTTTCGGGTAAACTTTAATAATGTCAAATTTTAAATGAAATTTTTTTTCTTTCTTTTCCTTTCTAAGTCTTTTATCTTTCCCTTAATCCAATCTTTCTTTCCCTCTCTTTATTTCTCTTTCTGTACCTGATTTGACATTGAATTCACCCCCTTTAATTCACCCAACTTCTCAGTCCTTACTGTGTTTAATTCACAATCCTTAAATCTCATTGGCTAAGGAACCTGTTGGTTGCCCAGGTCCCAGATGCCCTGTTCCCCTCACTGCGCCCTTATCAGCTTGCACCTTCAGCAACTTCGTAGGCAAAAATGTTTTGAGCTGAAAGATACAGGGGCAAGCCTAACTAATGGCAAACACCATTAGATGCCCTGCTACAGCATATTATGACCCACTGAGATTAAAGGATTGAGAAATAAACAGAGGAAGGACTGAGAAAGAGGTTGAATGAAAGTGGGTGAATTCAATGTCAAATCAGTTTCTGGGCCAGAGAGATTGATTGGCAGTCATTAACAATTATTACACTGTTAATTACTAGAGTTAACTTTTTGTGCAGAGTTTAATGGGCAATTAATGTGCAAATGCAGCAACTTCATGAAAATCACAGGGAGGTTAAGGGCGAGGTGCCGTTTTCGCAAAGCTAATGGAGGAGCGGCGCAAATCCTCCAGCAACTTTTGGCGATTCACAATTCACGGGGTATCTCTTCCTCGCCACAAGTTGCAGGCGATTTGCATGTTGATGAAGGCATGCGTCATTCACATGCCGTTAGTTTTTCAACAAATTCTGGCCCAATATCTCCATTTTTGGCTCTGTGTCAATTGTTTTCTGATTATGCTCCTGTAAAGTGCCTTGGGACATTTTACTACGTTAAAGGCACTATATAAATGCAAGTTGTTGTTATGCATTGAAAGAAAATCTTACATAAATGTCACATTTTCAGAGTTAAAAAAAATTAGATATTTGAGGATTTACCCTGAAGAGTAACAAGGACCCTGGTAAAGAGGTCAGATGGTGTTTGCTGAACATCTGTACGCTTATTCTGACTTTCATTGAGGAAGGATTGTCAGTAGTGAGCAATATTGTGGCATAATCATTATTGTCTTGTGTGCTGCTGTAAAAGTGTTAAAGTGAATCATTCTGTGCCTCACGGGGAACTCTGACAGCTTGTTAAATATTCTTGCAGCAGCAGAAGAGTCACTTCCAACAAGTAGAGAGAAACCAAGTTAGGGTGTAAATTTCATTCAACAGCTCCCCAGGTACAAATTTCTTTCCGGATATGGTGAGTGAACAATAAAGCAGCTGCCCTCCCATGACAAATCAGAGGTGCACTAATGTGCCATTCCAAGGAATGTCCAGTGATAAGGGATGAGTTTTTCCTTGTGATAGTCCGTGTAGTGAGGTCCTAAGTATGCAATTCATTCCTTGACTTTTTCATACATTTTCCAGCAACCTGTTCAATAAATATGTTGCCTGCTCACCAGAGATGTCAATTTTCAGTGCTTCACGCTGACAGCACTTTAGGGGCTTGGTCAATGTGTTAGCGTTTGCTGACAAAAATCAGTTCAGATTGGCCTCTGTCCCCGAGTTCCATTCCTGTCTGAGTCCGTCTCCCTTTGCATTAGACCAGTCCCTCTTTCCCTCTGCTCCATTCCTCACTCTAATGGCAAGAATTGTAGCCTCTGTATATTGTAAGTGAGGGCTCTGGTGAAAACAAGAGTTCTTGCATAGAGTGTCAAGAGGCTATAATCCCTGCAGTGTTGAAAGGACAGAGGGACTTGGTCCAATGCATTATCTGCAGGACTCAAGTAGGAGTGGGACTGAGTGGTAGGGTGAAATGGATAGCAATGAAAAGGGGATAATGGATGGCAATGAAGAGGAGGAAAGTCAGTTGCAATAAAGGAAAGGTGGAATGAATGATAATGATGGGGAGAAGGAATAGGAAAGAATCTGGAAGTGGTGCTTGAGTAGGAAGAGGGGAGAAGCTGAAAGTTGTGCTTTGAGTTGGGGGAGGGAGGAGAATGGTAGTATTCACTGGGAGAGAGTGGGATGAGAGTGTGCCAGCTTGAACTGGGAAGGAGGTGAGATTGCCAGGCTGAACTGAGAGAGAGAGAGAGAGAGTATCAGCTTAGCTAGGTTGGAGGAGAAGAGTATCAGTTTGAATTGAGTGGGAGAGAGAAAAGAGCTCCTGTATGAAGTGGGTGGGTTGGAGAAGAAGAAAGTATCTCTGTGAAAGGGTAGGGATTTCCATGGACTACAGTTTCTCTGTGAACAGGGTCTAGAGGGATTAGAATTCCAGCATGAATGAGGCGGGGGGGGCGGGGGGTTAGAGGGATAGGAAAGTGCCATCATGAACGCAGATGGATGGTGGAAGATAGAATGGTCCTAAATTTGCTTCACTTTCTCAGCATTTCTTTGGTGTTACAATGGTGTTTGTATTCACCGGGGCCTCCACATTCGAGAGGATCCTGCTTATGTTGAGTATACACCCGGTAATGGTTGTGCTGTCATTTCCAGTCAAATTTGAGGCCTTCTGACAGTACGCATACCAATGCTACTGGGAGTTCATTACAATATATCGAAATGTGTGGAGCAGCACATGAATGCCCAAATCCCATGATTAGCACTCCCATTGCACCAATAAAATAAAAGAGACGCACCTGTTGCCGGCATTAGCTGATACTGGTGGAAGTGCTTTACTTGGTAACCTGCAACCTGGCAAAGCTTTAAAAGTGATTATAGGACTTACAAGAGAGCTTTAGGAGAAAAGTTTTTTGCTGTGCACATAGACAAGACTGACCTTGCCTCTGATAGCCTGTAGACTTGTGAGA
Source organism: Heptranchias perlo (assembly GCF_035084215.1). Taxonomy (NCBI): domain Eukaryota; kingdom Metazoa; phylum Chordata; class Chondrichthyes; order Hexanchiformes; family Hexanchidae; genus Heptranchias; species Heptranchias perlo. The sequence continues at coordinate 25,561,071 of NC_090338.1, forward strand.
CCACTGGGAAATTTTTCCACCCCCCCCCCCCAATGAAATAAGAGGTTTTGAGTTACAGGTGTGGGATTCCCAATGGGCATCCGTTGTTTGCCGTTTTAGAGGAGGAGCAGTACAGGATGGAGGAAAGGAGGGTGAGGCAGCAGTTAAGAAGCATGTACCTCACAAGATTTAATCCTCCTCAAAAAATTTACAGGCCAGTCTGATGTTATGAAATCCTTAGTGAGGAGCTCTACATGAGAAGAATTCAATTCACCAAAGAGGCAAGAGAAGAGCTGTGCCATCTTCTGCTTGAAGACCTTCAGCCAAGATCACCTGTACAATGCTCTGTCTATGGCAGTAAAAGTTATGGGCACTCAACTTTCATGCCACAAGATCACTTCAAGCGGCCACAGGGGATCAATGTAATGTCATCCAGGGTGCCATCTGGCATGCATTCTTTAGGTCACTGACCTCAAGGGAGCAGGGTTGTTCTTTGAATTTGGCATTACTTTAAAACAGCAGCTTGACAGAGCCATACAGTTTTAACAAATTGCCAGATTCTCCAAGGTGCAGGGTGCAATAGATGGCACTCATGCATCATCGTAAGCTCCTAAATAAAATCCTAAACTTACTGAATAGAAAGAGTTTCCACTCACTGAATGTACAGATTGTGTGTGACCAGATGCAAAGAATTCTGCATATCAATGCCAGATTTGCTGGAAGTTGCCATGGCACTTTTGTCCTCAAGAACTCTGCCTTTCCGGGTCTCTCCAAGGAAGATTCATGTGGTTTGTGAATGACAAAGTGTATCCCCTGCTGCTATGGATCATGAACCCTCTGTGAGTTGCAAGAACAGTAGCTGAGCACCGATAAAATGAGACATATGTTTGTACAAGAGCTGCAATTGAAAGAACTATAGGGGTCTTAAAGGGGCACTTAATACAGTGGGGGTTTGTATAAGTTTTCAGAGCAGGGGAATGTGCTGGTCAACAGAATCACTGTGCAATTAACTCAGCCCTTGTATCTCTTTCTGTAAGGCATTGAGCTGGTCCTCCTTCTTCTGCTGCATCATCGGCTTCACCCTGGTTTTCCTCGTCCAATGAAGACTCCTGCTGCTGCACCTGCTCCAAATGCATGCCTCCCAATATGGCAAGGTTGTGCAGGATGCAGCATACCATTAATATGCAGCATACCATTAATTGTGGGGCATATTGTAGGGAGCCCCCAGACCTGTTGAAACACGTGAACTTTAGTTTGTGGAGCCAGGATCAACTATGATCCTGGTTGTCCCATACCATTATATCTCTGTTGCTCAGGCTGGAGGGTTGAGGAGAGCTGTTGTGAACCATGTATGGAGGGGGTATCCCTTGTCCCTCAGCAGTGATCTTGTCATGTTCCTGGACTGGCCAAATATTGGGGGGATCGTTGGGTGTGGTATAAAAGCATCATGTCAGTTGCCTGGAAACCTTGCACAAACTTGCATTATCCTATTACTGTGGTCGGAGATGAGCTGCATATTAACTGAGGGTAGCCAATCCTATTCATCAAGACTGCTGGCTATTGTTGTTCTGGTGCCCTGATGGCAACACGTGTGCAGTCTGTGATGCCCTGGATGTGAAGGAAGCCATCAGCCTGAGATTTAGCAAAAACAAGTGCGTGTTCTGTGTGTGTGAACTCATTTCCATAACCATAAACCACTTTAGTGTTTTTCTGGAAATATCTTTACAGGTGCTGATCGGGTAGACAGATTTAGAATGTACTTTCCTAGGTAATTTACTATTCTAAGAACTTATTATAGTCCCTTTTTTGTGGTCCATCTGTCAATGTTAATTACTGCCTTAGCTTTTTTTCTGTCAAATTTCACCCCTTCCATTGTGTCCTGGTCTCCTATGGAAATGAGTTCACACATACAGAACAGACATTTGTCTTTGCTAATCTTCAGGTTGTTCTTCTTGCTTCTTTCTAGCACTTACCTAATTCTGGTATCCTATTCCTAATGAGTGGCTCCCCAAACAATGATTTTGTCCATGTCAATGTCAATACAATTTATATGTATAAACAATAAATGATACACTTCTGAGGCACTGAAAATTCCAAATGGAACACAAGAGGTAGTAATATCTTCCAAAGGATGTATTGAAGGTACACAGGAACAAACCCACATCGTCAAGGCATAGCTGCCAAAATCCACTGGACGCATTTAATTTGGAAGATACTTTAGCTCCAGCAAACTGCAATACAATTTATTCTTTTCTCGAAACAGCCTTGTTGATCAAGACATATGTGACTGTCCGTTTGAGTTGTGCACAATCATTAGGGAGCTAACCCATTTATGGGCTCATCAATATCAAGTGATTCCATGGGTGTGGTAGTGTTGTGGTTATGTTACTAGACTCACAATCCTTAAGGTCAGGCCTAATAACTCCAGCAAACATGAGTTCAATTCCCACTATGGCAGTTTGAGAATTTGAACTCAGGTTAAAAAAATATAGAAATAAAAAGTTAGAGCATTAAAAAGTAACCCAAGAAGCTGTTGGATTGTCATTAAAAACCCAACTGTGTCACGAATGTACTTTAGAAAAGGAAATATGCTGTTCTTGTCTGGTTTATATGTGATTCCAGTCCCACACCAATAGTCATGGCCTAGCAAGCCATTCTGTTTTATCAAACCGCTGGAAAGTGGCCCACCAACACCACCGCCTCAGGACTCTTTTTTTTATACGTTCATGGGATGTGGGCAGTACTGACAAGGCCAGCATTTATTGCCCATCCCTAATTGCCCTTGAGAAGTTGGTGGCGAACCGGCTTCTTGATCCACTGCAGTCTGTGTGGTGAAGGTTTTCCCACAGTGCTGTTAGGTAGGGAGTTCCAGGATTTTGACCCAGTGACGATGAAGGAACGGCGATATATTTCCAAGTCGGGATGGTGTGTGACTTGGAGGGGAACGTGCAGGTGGTGGTGTTCCCATGTGCCTGCTGCCATTGTCCTTCTAGGTGGTAGAGGTCATGGGTTTGGGAGGTGCTGTCGAAGAAGCCCTGGTGAGTTGCAGCAGTGCATCCTGTGGATGGTACACACTGCAGCCACGGTACGCCGGTGGTGAAGGGGGTGAATATTTAGGGTGGTGGATGGGGTGCCAATCAAGCAGGCTGCTTTGTCCTGGATGGTGTCGAGCTTCTTGAGTGTTGTTGGAGCTGCATTCATCCAGGCAAGTGGAGAGTATTCCATCACATTCCTGACTTGTGCCTTGTAGATGGTGGAAAAGCTTTGGGGAGTCAGGAGGTGAGTCACTCGCTGCAGAATACCCAGCCTCTGACCTGCTCTTGTAGCAACAGTATTTATGTGGCTGGTCCAGTTAAGTTTCTGCTCAATGGTGACCCCCAGGATGTTGATGGTGGGGTATTCGGCAATGGTAATGTCATTGAATGTCAAGGGGAGGTGGTTAGACTCTCTCTTTTTGGAGATGGTCATTGCCTGGCACTTGTCTGGCATGAATGTTACTTGCCACTTATCAGCTCAAGTCTGGATGTTGTCCAGGTCTTGCTGCATGCGGGCATGTACTGCTTCATTATGTGAGGGGTTGCGAATGGACGTGAACTCTGTGCAATCATCAGCGAACATCCCCATTTCTGATCTTATGATGGAGGGAAGGTCATTGATGAAGCAGCTGAAGATGGTTAGGCCGAGGACACTGCCCTGAGGAACTCCTGCAGCAATGTCCTCAGTGATGGGAAATAAACTCTGGCCATGCCAGTGCCACTCACATCCTGAGAATCAATAAAAAATGCACTGCAATTCTGATACATTTATTTTTTCAGACAAAATGGTAAATTTCTCCAAAGTTCAAATATTGGCTATTCATTGTCTAACAATTTTATGCTGAGTTCTTCAGGCAAACAACAAAGACCTTGAAACAAATCATTATGCTAAATGAACACTGAAGCTGAGATTCCCTCTGATGTAGGCTTATCAAAAGCTTCTACAGTTAACACTTGCTTCACCCACCACAGTCTTCCAAATTTCTTGAATCATAGTGTAGGTTGGAGATCAGCAGAAGTAACAATAAAAATGCATTATGTTCCTGACCAATATGTCACGACCAGAAATGTTTTCCAGTTTGATTGATGTCGGTCACAGTTGTGGCACTTTGAAGGAAAATTGATGAAATAAGTAGTTGATTAAGAAATGCAAAGAAATTAAAGGAAAGGAGGGCAAGGAATACATACGAACATACGTACGAACATACGAATTAAGAGCAGGAGTAGGCCATTTGGCCTCTTGAGCCTGCTTTGCCATTTGATAAGATCATGGCTGATCTGATTGTGACCTCAACCCTACTTTCCTCGATTGTAAGGGGAATAGACAGGCGTTTCTGCGGACGCAACTGAGACTCCAGGATGGTATGTTGCCTCCCTGGTGCAAGGGTCAAGGACGTCTCGGAGCGGCTGCAGGACATTCTGGAGGGGGAGGGTGAACAGCCAGTTGTCGTGGTGCATATAGGCACCAACGATATAGGTAAAAAACAGGATGAGGTCTGACAAGCTGAATTTAGGGAGTTAGGAGTTAAACTAAAGAGTAGGACCTCAAGGGTAGTAATCTCAGGATTGCTACCAGTGCCACGGGCTAGTCAGAGTAGGAATGACAGGATAGCTAAGATGAATACGTGGCTTGAGAGATGGTGCAAGAGGGAGGGATTCAAATTCCTGGGCCATTGGAACCGGTTCTGGGGGAGGTGGGACCAGTACAAATTGGACGGTCTGCATCTGGGCAGGACTGGAACCAATGTCCTAGGGGGAGTGTTTGCTAGTGCTGTTGGGGAGGGTTTAAACTAATGTGGCAGGGGGATGGGAACCGATGCAGGAAGTCAGTGGGAAATAAAGTGGTGACAGAAACAAAAGGCAGTAAGGGAGAGTGTACAGAACATGACCGGACAGATGGTCTGAGAAAGCAGGACAAAGACCAAGGGAAGTCTAGATTAAACTGCATTTATTTCAATGCAAGAAGTCTGATGGGCAAGGCAGATGAACTCAGGGCATGGATGGGTACATGGGACTGGGATGTTATAGCTATTACTGAAACATGGCTAAGGGAGGGGCAGGACTGGCAGCTCAATGTTCCAGGGTACAGATGCTATAGGAAAGATAATTGTAAACAATTTTACAACACCAAGTTATAGTCCAGCAATTTTATTTTAAATTCACAAGCTTTCGGAGGCTTCCTCCTTCGTCAGGTGAACGATGTGAAGCTTGTGAATTTATTTTAAATTCACAAGCTTTCGGAGGCTTCCTCCTTCGTCAGGTGAACGATTTTCACATTGTCAACCCCAGTCCATCACCGGCATCTCCACATCATAGGAAAGATAGAGTAGGAGGTAAGAGAGGAGGGGGAGTTGCGTTCTTGATTAGGGAGAACATCATGGCAGTATTGAGAGGGGATATATCCGAGGGTTCGCCCACTGAGTCTATATGGGTAGAACTGAAAAATAAGAAGGGAGAGATTACTTTGATAGGATTGTACTACAGACCCCCAAATAGTCAACGGGAAATTGAGGAGCAAATATGTAAGGAGATTACAGACAGCTGCAAGAAAAATAGGGTGGTAATAGTAGGGGACTTTAACTTTCCCAACATTGACTGGGACAGCCATAGCATTAGGGGCTTGGATGGAGAGAAATTTGTTGAGTGTATTCAGGAGGAATTTCTCATTCAGTATGTGGATGGCCCGACTAGAGAGGGGGCAAAACTTGATCTCCTCTTGGGAAATAAGGAAGGGCAGGTGACAGAAGTGTTCGTGAGGGATCACTTTGGGATCAGTGATCATAATTCCGTTAGTTTTAAGATAGCTATGGAGAAGGATAGGTCTGGCCCAAAAGTTAAAATTCTAAATTGGGGAAAGGCCAATTTTGATGGTATTAGACAGGAACTTTCAGAAGTCGATTGGGAGAGTCTGTTGGCAGGCAAAGGGACGTCTGGTAAGTGGGAGGCTTTCAAAAGTGTGTTAACCAGGGTTCAGGGTAAGCACATTCCTTATAAAGTGAAGGGCAAGGCTGGTAGAAGTAGGGAACCTTGGATGACTCGGGAGATTGAGGCCCTAGTCAAAAAGAAGAAGGAGGCATATGACATGCATAGGCAGCTGGGATCAAGTGGATCCCTTGAAGAGTATAGAGATTGCCGGAGTAGAGTTAAGAGAGAAATCAGGAGGGCAAAAAGGGGACATGAGGTTGCTTTGGCAGATAAGGCAAAGGAGAATCCAAAGAGCTTCTACAAATACATAAAGGGCAAAAGAGTAACTAGGGAGAGAGTAGGGCCTCTTAAGGATCAACAAGGTCATCTATGTGTGGAACCACAAGAGATGGGTGAGATCCTGAATGAATATTTCACATCGGTATTTACGGTTGAGAAAGGCATGGATGTTGGGGAACTTGGGGAAATAAATAATGATGTCTTGAGGAGTGTACATATTACAGAGAGGGAGGTGCTGGAAGTCTTAACGCGCATCAAGGTAGATAAATCTCCGGGACCTGATGAAACGTATCCCAGGACGTTATGGGAGGTTAGGGAGGAAATTGCGGGTCCCCTAGCAGAGATATTTGAATCATCCACCGCTACAGGTGAGGTGCCTGAAGATTGGAGGGTAGCAAATGTTGTGCCTTTGTTTAAGAAGGGCAGCAGGGAAAAGCCTGGGAACTACAGACCGGTGAGCCTGACATCTGTAGTGGGTAAGTTGTTTGAAGGTATTCTGAGGGACAGGATCTACAGGCATTTGGAGAGGCTGGGACTAATTAGGAACAGTCAGCATGGTTTTGTGAGAGGAAAATCATGTCTCACGAATTTGATTGAGTTTTTTGAAGGGGAAACCAAGAAGATAGATGAGGGCTGTGCAGTGGACGTGGTCTACATGGACTTCAGCACAGCCTTTGACAAGGTACCGCATGGTAGGTTGTTACATATGGTTAAATCTCATGGGATCCAAGGTGAGGTAGCCAATTGGATACAAAATTGGCTTGACGACAGAAGACAGAGGGTGGTTGTAGAGGGTTGTTTTTCAAACTGGAGGCCTGTGTCCAGCGGTGTGCCTCAGGGATCGGTGCTGGGTCCGCTGTTATTTGTTATTTATATTAATGATTTGGATGAGAATTTAGGAGGCATGGTTAGTAAGTTTGCAGATGACACCAAGATTGGTGGCATTGTGGACAGTGAAGAAGGTTATCTGGGATTGCAACGGGATCTTGATCAATTGGGCCAGTGGGCCGATGAATGGCAGATGGAGTTTAATTTAGATAAATGTGAGGTGATGCATTTTGGTAGATCGAATCGGGCCAGGACCTACTCCGTTAATGGTAGGGCGTTGGGGAGAGTTATAGAACAAAGAGATCTAGGAGTACAGGTTCATAGCTCCTTGAAAGTGGAGTCACAGGTGGATAGGGTGGTGAAGAAGGCATTCGGCATGCTTGGTTTCATTGGTCAGAACATTGAATACAGGAGTTGGGATGTCTTGTTGAAGTTGTACAGGGCATTGGTGAGGCCACACTTGGAGTACTGTGTACAGTTCTGGTCACCCTATTATAGAAAGGATATTATTAAACTCGAAAGAGTGCAGAAAAGATTTACTAGGATGCTACCGGGACTTGATGGTTTGACTTATAGGGAGAGGTTAGACAGACTTGGACTTTTTTCCCTGGAGAGTAGGAGGTTAAGGGGTGATCTTATAGAAGTCTATAAAATAATGAGGGGCATAGATAAGGTAGATCGTCAAAATCTTTTCCCAAAGATCGGGGAGTCTATAACGAGGGGGCATAGATTTAAGGTGAGAGGGGAGAGATACAAAAGGGTCCAGAGGGGCAATTTTTTCACTCAAAGGGTGGTGAGTGTCTGGAACGAGCTGCCAGAGGCAGTAGTAGAGGCGGGTACAATTTTGTCTTTTAAAAAGCATTTGGACAGTTACATGGGTAAGATGGGTATGGAGGGATATGGGCCAAGTGCAAGCAATTGGGACTAGCTTGGTGGTATAAACTGGGCGACATGGACATGATTCCCTTCTACCTACTATAACCTTTGACTCCCTTGTTAATCAGGAATCTATCTAACTCAAGCTTAAAAATATTCAATGACCCTGCCTTCACTGCTCTCTGGGAAAGTGAGTACCACAGACTCTCCACCCTCTGAGAGAAAAAAATTCTCTTCATCTCCGTCTTAAATGGGAGACCCCTTATTTTTAAACTGTGGCCCCGAGTTCTCGTCTCTCCCACAAGGGGAAACATCCTCTCAGCATGTACCCCTTCTAGTCCCCTCAGGGTCTTATATGTTTCATTAAGATCACCTCTCATTCTTCTAAACTCCAGTGTATACAGGCCCAACTTGTCCAAACTTTCCTCTAAGATAACCCCCTCATTCCAGGAATCAGTCGAGTGAACATTCTCTGAACCGCCTCCAAAGCAACTTTGTCCTTTCTTAAATAAGGAGACCAAAACTGCACACAGTATTCTAGATGTGGTCTCACCAATACCCTGTACAACTGTAGCGAAATATCTCTACTTTTATTTTCCATTCCCCTTGCAATAAATGACAACATTCCATTTCCAATTGAGAAAAGTGCTGGTAAGCAGCATTGTTTTCCTATCTGCATCTTAAAGAGTCACGCATTGCTCGTCAGAGAGCATTCATTTTTTTAAAATCTAAAAATTCCATGGGTGAGTTTTAATCCCCCTAGGACAGGCGAGACAGTGGCGGTGGTTAAATTGTTAAAAATGGGAAACCCGACCCCAACCTGTCGCAAACTCACCTACTTCCGGTTTAACCGGGACAGGTTGGGTGTCGGGCGAGTAACTCGCCAGAGGCGGGTCGGAAATGATAATATATTAATGAGGCTGCATGCCTCAGATTTTAGCAGTGTGCCAGGATTCCCAGGGCTTGGGAAACCCAGCAGCTAAAGGGAGGCAATAACTGCCAGATACAACAGGTAAATGATTTTTAGAGTACGGCTTGTGGGCCAGGAGGAGCAGGAGTGCTTCCCCCAGGCCCCCCAAGCAAACCTGCCACAATATGCCTCCCTCCCTGTGATCTTCAGACACCCCCACAATCTGATCACCCCCGCGATCTCCAGACCGTACCATCCCCCCATGACCAGAACTCCCCACCGCGATCTCTTAAATTTGGCGGGACCACCGCCTTTCTCATATTTCCAGGTTTCCCGGCCGTTGACAGTTGACTCCACTCCCTCCCTCACTCCCCGTAAATGTCAGGGCCCATGTTGTTTTGAGCACAATGTCAGTATATAATCAGGGCAAGGAACATTTTTGGTAGAAAATGGGTGCAGAAGCCACTTAAGCTGTTTTCCGTGTCCCCACCAATCAGCATGATGCCTGGTCTAATGGTAGCTATCATATCTTGAAAGCCCTGAGAGTCAGCATCATGCATTACATCCACCCTGGTCTGGAAGCTAGTAGCAGGGTGCTGCCTATTCTCACTCATATTGCTACCAGGGCTGTAGTTTGTGCTTCCATGGAAGTGGAGGCACCGACTGGTCCATGGCTACTTCTTAGTTGAGGCCTTCTGCAGATTCCAATGAAGCTGCCACAGGATCCATTGATGTATGCAATGAAAAAAAAGCTTCCCTAATGTTGCTGCAAATGGGAGTTGTAGTCTCAAGGGTTACACCTGTTGATTGCCTCACAGCCTCAGAGACTGACCTCAGACCCTGCACGTAGGTATGATGTTCCTCGAACATCATTCTTTTCAGATGAGTTCTGGATCCCACGACTCTGAAGCCATGGAAAGTCTTCTTCTCAGCATTTCCTGGGAAGGTGTACATCCTCACCCACTCCCCAATCCTCTGGCTCCCTTATGTTCTGTGAATCACCCACTACTACTTCATCACTAACACTATCTAATTCCCCCAGTGAAAATATCTGAGCTGGTGTGTGAGAGTGAAGAAGCAAGTGGTGCAGGCAGTGTGTTCGAGGGGGTTGGAGAAGAGGAACATGGGACAAGAGATCTCTGCAGGAAGTTATGGCTGGGCTGGATTCCAACTTCATCTCCTTCATTTCCATCTTCATTATCATCCTCCTTATCATCGTCATTAGCATCATGGTCCAAAAAAAGTACTTGTGTCTCTGTTCCTGCTCATCATCATGATTATCATCTTCATCATAATTTTCCTCATTCTATTCCCACCCCCGTTGCTGTGGCAGATCTGCAGGAAAGGAGGGTACAAGTTAAAGACATTACCCCTTTGGGATTAGTGAAACAAAGGGTGGCAGTTTATGGCTGTGTGGTGCTCACAGGGATATCATGTTGAAAGTGTAAGCATTCAGACACTAACCTGGCACTGGCGTTATGCCCCTGACCTCGCTATCTCCCACAGCAAGAGCAGATTGTCTTCACATGAGCTCAATGGCCTGCTCCTTGTAGGTTGTGAGGTGTTTCAGGTTGAGGATGCCCCCTCTGGTGACCTGCCTCACATGGGCATTGTGGGCCATTTTTCCTGGAATAAGATTGAGTAAAAATTAGGTAAAGGCGAGCAGTTGAGGAGTGTGTGCCAAGTGCGCTGAAGTAAGAGAAGTGGAGGAAGGGGTTTTAGAACTGTGCATGTAAGTGATGATTGTGAAGGGAGATAGGTAGTCATATAATAAGATTTCAAGTTAGCTCCCCCCTTAACTAGAGTGCATACTGAAGAATTAGTTTACACTTCTTACTTTTAGTGGGTGAAGAATGTGCTGGTGCACAGAGTGCCCAAGAAAGAAAAGGGAGAGTGGTCAGTATGTTACAGTGCTTACATTAGCAAGGTTATTGAACTTTTTGTGGCATTGGGCTACAGTCCTAGAAGTGACAGAGTTGGCACTCAGTATAGGTACCATCTCCCTCCATATGGCATGAGTGACCTTTTCGATAGATTTCCTACCACAGACAGCACCCTGTCACTTCTGTGTTCGATTTCATCCTGCAGCGTTTGTAGGTTAGTGAAATTGTGGCATCTTCCTCTCTGCCTCTGCCTTGCCCTGCTGCCTTCTTTAGCTACCTCTGCCAAGTTCTCCTATGTTAAAGCTTTTTGTAATGTGGTAAAAAACAGTCATGAGACATCCAGTCAAGCTAGCTGACAGTTAATTCACTGAGCCAAGCACTGTTCCTTACTTACCTGTAGTTCCTTCAGTCTATTGTTGCAATCTTCAGCCAGGATTGGCTTTTTAAAGGCTCCATTCTAATTTCCATGCATCCAAGTAGATTATTCCCATTTCACATGGACTGCATGCCAATTACAACTCCAATGGATATGCAAATGATCTGACCCATGTATTTGGGTGTAAATGCCTCTCCAAACGTGTGCAACTCACTTTCCATTGGCGTAAAGGCAGTGCAACTCCTCACGTGGAATTTCTAGGCTAGATCTGTTATATTTTGACAAATTAATTACCTACTGGTTCTTTGTTGTTAATTTGAAGAATACAAGACGTTATTTTCACCATTGTTGCTACTATATACAGTACTTCACAAATGACTACATAATAGTTCTCAATTTACTTGAGAAGAGTGAATAACCTATTGCTGTACTCATTTCAGATTATACCAAATATAGAATACAATAGCATCAAAAGGACATAAAATGCGATTGGACAGGTAAAAAGTAGAATGATGATTAGATGAATTCTTTGTTAATTATTCTTTAATTATTTCTTGTAAAGTGAGATCAAAAAGCAATCTTTCAACAAAAGGAATGTTGTCACAGTGGTTGCTGTTAGGATTTTTATTCTCTTTATCTCTGGAAGGCATTAATGCCTTGTAGGACTAAGAAAAAGGTTCTGCTGAGAGAGTTTGAGCAGCTAGGGACTAAATTAAAAAGCAGAACCACAAAGGTAATAATCTCTGGATTATTACCTGAGCCCACGAGCAAATTGGCACAGGGTCAATAGGATCAGGGAGATGAATGCGTGGCTCAAAGATTGGTGTGGGAGAAGTGGGTTTCAATTCGTGGGGCACTGGCACCAGTACTGGGGAAAGAGAGAGCTGTTCCGTTGGGACGGACTATACCTGAACCATGCTGGGACCAGAGTTCTAGCGCATCGAATAACTAGGGAGGTAGATAGGGCTTTAAAGTAAATAAGGGGTGATGGCGGGGGGGGGGGGGGGTGGTGGTGAGGGTCCTAGTGGAAAGAAATCTAGAATGTGAAAGAGAAAAGACAAGGAAGGAGTGCAAGAAAGTGATTGGGGTAAGGATAACCAGATTGTGTCAGGAAGGGACAGAGCATACAGAAAAAAAAGAGTGCACTAACAAATAGAATCCGTGTAAGAAAAAATGGTAATAAGACAAATAGGGCCATAGTACAAAAAAATGTTAAGATGTCTAAAAATGTTAAAAACACAGATCTAAAGGCACTGTATCTGACTGCACAAAGCATTCGTAATAAGGTAAACGAATTAACAGCGCAAATAAATGTAAATGGATACGATATAATTACGATTCCGGTGGCATGGCTGCAGAGTGACCAAGGCTGGGAGCTGGATATCCAAGGGTATTCGATATTTAGGAAGGACAGGCAAAAATGAAAAGGAGGTGGGGTGGCGTTGTTAGTAAAAGATGAAATCAGAGCATTAGTGAGAAAGGATATTGGCTCAGAAAATCAAGATGTAGAATCAGGCTGGGTGGAGTTAAGAAGCACCAGGGGACAGAAAACATTGGTGGGGGTTGTCTATAGGCCTCCAAACAGTAGTGGAAATGTAGGGGATGGCATCAAACAGGAAATTAGAGATACATATAACAAGGGTACTACAGTAATCATGGGTGACTTTAATCTACATATAGACTGGCCAAACCAAATTAGCAATAATACCGTGGAGGATGAATTCCTGGAGTGTGTACGAAATGGTTCTTTTAGACCAGTACGTTAAGGAGCCAACTAGGGAACAGGCTATCCTAGATTGGGTATTGTGCAGTGAAAAGGGGTTAATTAATAATCTTGTTGTGTGGGGTCCTGTAGGGAAGAGTGACCATAACATGATAGAATTCTTCATTAAGATGGAAAGTGAGGTAGTCCAATCTGAAACTAGGGTCCTAAATCTGAACAAAGGAAACTACGAAAGTATGAGGAGTGAGTTGGCTATGATAGATTGGGAAGCTTCATTAAAAGGCATGTTGGTGGATAGGCAATGACTAACATTTAAGGAACGAATGCATGGATTGCAACAGCTATACATTTCTGTCTGGCGCAAAAACACAAAAGGAAAAACGACCCAACCATGGCTAACAAAAGAAATTAAGAATAGTATTAGATCCAAAGAGGAGTCATATAAAGTTGCCAGAAAAAAGTAGCAAGCCTGAGGATTGGGAGCAGTTTAGAATTCAGCAAAAAAGGACCAAGGGATTGATTAAGAGGGGAAAAATAGAGTATAGGAGTAAACTTGCAAGGAACATAAAAGTGGACTGTAAAAGCTTCTACAAGTATGTAAAAAGAAAAAGATTAGTGAAGACAAATGTAGGTCCCTTTCAGTCAAAAATGGGAGAATTTATAATGGGGAACAAGGAAATGGCAGAGCAATTAAACAAATACTTTGGTTCTGTCTTCACGGAAGAGTAACTTCCCAGAAATGCTAGGGAACCAAGGTCTAGTGAGAAGGAAGAATTAAAGGAAATTAGTATTCATAAAAATATAGTGCTGCAGAAATTAATGGGACTGAAAGCCGATAAATCCCCAGGGCCTGATAATCTGCATCCCAGAGTACTAAAACAGGTAGCCGTGGAAATAGTGGATGCATTAGTTGTCATCTTCCAAAATTCTATGGATTATGGAACAGTTCCTGCAGATTGGAGGGTGGCAAATGTAACGCCACTATTTAAAAAAGGAGGGAGAGAGAAAACAGGGAATTACATACCGGTTAGCCTAACATCAGTAGTAGGGAAAATGCTAGAGTGTATCATAAAGGATGTGATAACAGGACACTTGGAAAATATCAACAGAATTAGACAAAGTCAACATGAATTTATGAAAGGGAAATCGTGTTTGACAAACCTATTGGAGTTTTTTGAGGATGTAACTGGTAGAATAAATAAGGGAGAACCAGTGGATGTGGTTTATTTGGATTTTCAGAAGGCCTTTGATAAAGTCCCACATAAGAGGTTGGTGTGCAAAATTAAAGCACATGCGATTGGTGGTAATATACTGGCATGGATTGAAAATTGGTTAACAGGCAGCAAACAGAGAGTAGGAATAAATGGTTCTTTTTCGGGGTGGCGGATGGTGACTAGTGGGGTACCGCAGGGATCAGTGCTTGGGCCCCAGCTATTCACAATATATATCGATGATTTGGATGAGGGAACCAAATGTAATATTTTCAAGTTTGCTGACAACACAAAACTAATTGTAAACAATTTTACAACACCAAGTTATAGTCCAGCAATTTTATTTTAAATTCACAAGCTTTCGGAGGCTTCCTCCTTCGTCAGGTGAACGATGTGACGAAGGAGGAAGCCTCCGAAAGCTTGTGAATTTAAAATAAAATTGCTGGACTATAACTTGGTGTTGTAAAATTGTTTACAATTGTCAACCCCAGTCCATCACCGGCATCTCCACATCATCAACACAAAACTAGGTGGGATTGTGAGTTGTGAGGAGGATGTAAAGAGGCTTCAAGGCAATTGAGACAAGTTGAGTGAGTGGGTAAATACAGGCAGGTGCAGTATAACATGGATAAATTCGAAGTTATCTACTTCGGAAGGGAAAACAGAAAGACAGAGTATTATTTAAATGGTGATCAATTGGGAAATGTTGATGTACAAAGGGACCTGAGTGTCCTTGCACACCAGTCACTGAAAGCAAACATGCAGGTGCAGCAAGCAGTTAGGAAGGCAAATGGTATGTTGGCCTTCATTGCAAGAGGATTTGAGTACAGGAGCAAGGATGTCTTATTGCAGTTATACAGGGCCTTGGTGAGACCGCACCTGGAGTACTGTGTGCAGTTTTGGTTAGCTCCTTACCTAAGAAAGGATATACTTGCCATAGAGGGAATGTAGCGAAGGTTCACCCGACTGATTCCTGGGATGGCAGGACTGTCGTATGAGGAGCGATTGGGTCGACTAGGCCTATATTCACTAGAGTTTAGAAGAATGAGAGGAGATCTCATTGAAACGTATAAAATTCTGACAGGGCTAGACAGACTGGATGCAGGGAGGATGTTTTCCCTGGCTGGGGGGTCCAGAACGAGGGGTCACAGTCTCAGGAGACGGGGAGGACATTTAGGACTGAGATGAGGAGAGGTTTCTTCACTCAAAGGGTGGTGAACCTGTGGAATTCTCTACCACAGAAGACTGTGGAGGCCAAGTCACTGAATATATTTAAGAAGGAGATAGATAGATTTCTCGACAGAAAAGGGGAATGGGGAGAGAGCGGCAATTGAGATAAAGGATCAGCCATGATCACATTGAATGGCGGAGCAGGCTCGAAGGGCCGTATGGCCTACTCCTGCTTCTTTTTTCTATGTTTCTATGTTATGTAACCATTACATTTTACAGATGCATTAACATAAATGCTTTAATTATTGGTCCCTGTCACAAAAGATTCACAATATTGTATTGATGATTCACCTTTAAAAATCATATTTATGCCCAATACATTTTAAACAAACAACATTAACTCAATATTATACATTATGCAAATAATGAGTACCCTACTTGTCTTCCCAGCAATAAATGGCATTCTGGTGACACCAAGCAATAATGTATACAATTAAGAAAACCCTTGAGAGAACCAGGATTACAAAAATGTATTTCTTTTACTGGTGTAGGATGATATGTACTTTATTTTAATTTTATATTTTTTATATTTTATATTACATGTTAGCTCCCATGTTGGTTGAATGTATTTTAAAGTTATATTTCTGTATGATAATATATTTAATGACCATAGAATTTTCTGATAATCAATTACAAATGATGTGTTGCAATGCAATTTACAACATTGTATTGTGTCTGGAAACAAATATTAATAAAGGTTTGACAAACACTTTATTGTGAAGCTGGTAGCTCTTTAATTTGGCAGGTGGTTAGCAGCAGGGTTACATTATTACTGATTTTACTGCCAACAAATATCGCCCAAGGCTCACTGCTCCTTCAGAATAAATTAAAATGAAATAATGTACAGAGCAGTGTTATTGTCCAGTAATCGCCTGCAGATTAAATTCCAGTAATCTTGCAGTGATTATGTCACAAATGTAATGTTTCAGTGGAAGTGTCATTACACATCAATTGAATAGAGTATCTTAGTTGTTCATATCAGGTGTGACACCCACTTAAAAAAATTAGCAACAGCAAGTTAGACTTAATATTTATATGGTTAAAAGTAGTACTGCCACATGCAATGCCATATATATTAGAGACAATGGTTGTATGCAGTGATTACAATGAAAACAATTTCATTTTGAGGGTCATTTGACAATAAATCTCTAAACTTCCTGGGTAAACTGTTATCTGAATCTCTCAATGAGATTATTTCTTGTAATAGGTCCCACCCACCCATTATTTTATACAGAAATGTTAGAAGAGGGAAAAAGTAAGTGAGCAGTTCAGTAGGGCAGGATCATGTACTGCCTTTGCTTCTTATTACTTGACCTCCAAGCTAGACTGGGCTGATTGACTAGATTATTGTGATAGAAATAGAATGAAACTCTGTATGATATAGCGCCACCATCAACACATTTACAAACAACTATAAGTAACCTGATATCTCTTTCTCTTTAGCACAACTTAAAAAACATTTAAACACTGTCAATGACATAATTGGAGAAGCTGGCTTGGATGAAATACTGAGTTTAATGGTGCACGGGAGTTGAGTTGACATATTCACAGTTGAAATGGCATGATCACTGAAACACCCCAGGATAATGGTTGTATGTTAATTCAGCTCCCTTGCACCATCAAGGCCCAGTAACTCCTATATGCCAGTTCTCTTCATGTCATTAGTATTCGCCATTTAAATAAAAATATCCAGACAAAAACCAAAAGAATGTTCATCAAAATTCTGTGCGTTTCATTTTTTTGTAAAAAAGCAACAATTTTGACATTCTTTTTCTCTCTCGTTTCATCATAAGTTGGAATTTTAAAAATATGGAAATCAGACTCAGAATCCAAAATAAGATCTCATTAACTCTACTGACCAAATATGTTCAATTTAAAAACTTTATCAATTCAGCTTTAATGTGGCAGTCTAGTTCAGAAAAGCCACAAGGCAGTCTAAAAATTCTGTCTGCCACTTTCAACCTGCCATGACCCTGTCCCAAATCCTAGAGATGGGCTCATTTAAATAATAGGGGTGGGTACCCGTGTCTGTAACAGAGCAAAGATGCAGTGTACTGTGAAGTCAGCGTAGTCTCAGTGTGGTACCCTGCTAAGTTTGTGACTGAATGCCTACACTGCTAATGTAGCAACCCTGTGAGCACCATGCAACCATAAACTTCCACCCCTTTCTCTGTTTCATGAATCCCAAAGGGATAATATTCACCCATTCATAGCTTGTGTCCTTCTTTCCTGAAGATCTGCCATAGCAGGAGGAAGTTGATGATGAAGATGACGATGATAATGATGAGGAGGAGGAGGAACAGAGACACAACTACTTTCTTGTGAACTATGATAATGATGAAAAGAATGATAATAAGATGAAGATGAAGTTGGAATCAAGCCCAGCCATGACTTCCAACAGAGACCTCTTGCCCCATTAGCCCATGATATTACCCCATGATAATTGCTTTCAATGCTTTCCTATAACAGGATTTCACATGAGGACAAAGAAGAACAAAGAAGACATGCAAGGGAGTTCAGATGGCACCAGAACTGGACTGTCATCAGGTTTGCAAGCTCAGGTTGTACGGAGATGCAATTGCAGAACTCTGTAATGTGCTGCAAAGAAACCTGCAATCACTCCCACAATAGGGCCAGCACTGCCAGTGGCAGTCAAGGGCACTTATGCCCTTAACTTTAATGCCTCCACTTCTTTCCAGGCTAGCGTAGGGAACATTTGCAGTATCAGCCAATTTTCTGTTGTGTCAAACAGGTAACTGATACATTATTCAGCTGGATCAACACTTTCATCTCTTTTCCCACTGAATAGTAATAGGAAAAGGCTGCCAAATTATACCATGCTGCCAGATTTACAAAGCACTGGAGGTCATTGAAGGCATCAATGTGGCCATCCAGGCAGCAAATTCCTACTCTTTCTCTGGCACCATCATTTTCTCCTTCTCACCTGTGCACTGTGATTCATCCAATGTAACCTACTGAAGCTCATTATGTATCCTTCAGATTCTGTGTAGTTGCAAACTTTGGTGAGAGATATGCAGATTGCTGGTGGCTTGATGGGGGCCATTGGCAGGCTCTTCTTTCAGACTTATAATAACTGAAGAGGAATATATGTTGTAAGGTTAGCTCCAAGACACACCTTCAAATAGAGCTCACATTGCAGCATACTGCCTGTGATGGTTTTGTGGTTATGTGTATGTGACTGAGTGAGTGATCGAGTGAGTGAGTGAATCATGACACGACAAGGGAAGGATAATACTAGCCATGATCTTAGGGGAGGCCTCGCACTTCATCTCTTCCTATTCCCTTAATGCTCTCATAGCTACAGATGTCCAAGGTTTTCTCCTCAAAAGGATTCAAGGGCTTGACATTTTCATTTGAGGTCTGTTGCTTTTTCTTATGTGCCATCTTGTCCTGCAAGCAGTCTTAAAAAATTGTAAGTGTAAGGAGCACATACAGTGATGACATGTGCCCAAACCACTGCCTATCCTATGTGCCAGTAGCTGAATATAAATCAAGCAGCTAGAGAGTGTTAAAAGGAATTGGTGTGTGTAGGCCCTTTAAGGTTTCAGAATGACAAGAATCTCAGGTGTAATTTGCAGCCTGCATGAATGCCAAGCTCCAGTATGGCAAACATTCAAAGAATATAAAGTTGCAAGGAAGCTTTGGAGGGGGCAGCAGTAAAAGAATGACAGGTTCTAAAGGCAAACTTGAGGTAAATACTTGCTATGGAAACTTCTATTAGCAATACCTTAACACCTTTCATCAAGTCTGCTATCTTCTTCCATACTTACAGACAGCAATCATCCTGTCAGTTATCTCTTGCCAGGTGTTTCTGATGATTATTTCTTGGGAAGGGTCTCTTTGATTGCCAACCAGGACAAGCTTCATTTGCTTCACTGCATGCATCAGCACCTCATGGGCATCATTCATAAATGTGACAGTGTGAGCACTGGAATCCTTCATTTCATAGCAGTAATATGCAGCTTCAGTTCCCTTCCCTTCTGTTCATTATAGCTGGAAGCCCTTTAAATGCCTGCTGCAACCCTTTAAATAGTTGCAGTAGCACTTCAAAAATCATGTTAAATGTATATCTGTTGCCACATTCAGCTCGGTATATGGAAAGGTGCTTGCCAAGAATACAAAAAAAATGCTAATCAAGAATTTGAGGCAGAAACAGCCATGCAAAAAAAAAATCATTGTAATCTCCCGAATTGTACTGTTCCCACCAGAAACACAGCCACAGAAATTTTGGCACTGGGATGTCAGACGGCAGGTAAATGAAAAGATTTACCAATAAAGTTTTCAGAAAGGCAATAGTCCTTTAATGTCACTGTACCAAATGCTTGAGAATAGGAACCAACATCCACACCATTATGTTACCTTGCAGGATCAAATCACCCATTACAAATTGCTGCAGGCCAATTTCGATTCTCCGATCTGAATGCCTTGACAACAGGTAATATACAGAGTGTGGTGGGATGATGTAAACTGAATCCATGTTTTAGATTTCTCCTATGATTAACATTGGCAGGACCAATTGCCGGTACGGGGGAATAGTAAACTTTAGCTGTGAAGAAAACAAGCATAATTATGAAGCAAAACCTCTCTAAAAATGCCCTGTGATTCTGTACATGCCTCTAATTCTACTTTATAGAAATGAACAGAACATTCAATTTACATACTTTAAATGGAAAAATATATATATATTGAAAAACAGAAGTATTATTCAATGGGTAAAATCATTTTTAATAAATTTATTGATGTATCTTTCCTTCCGTAGTTTTGTTCTTATTTTTTTCTTCAAATTAAGTCTACATTATGGCATGCACTTTCCTGCTCGTGCTTTGACCTCTGCCAAGATGGTGCCACTCCATAACTAGTTACTAGAAGGTGCGTAAGGTTAACCTTGAAGTGGCCTATTCTCAGGGGTGTAAACCGGTTTATACCCCTGAGGGGCAAGAACTCTACTTGCCAAAAAAAACAGCCATGGACAACTAAAGAGGTAAGGGTCAGTATAAGACACAAGGAAAGGGCACACAAAAAGGCAAAAAATGGCACAGATCCTGGCGAATGGGAAAGATACAAAGATCAACACAGGGTCATAAAACAGATAGTAAGAGCTACAAAAAGAGAGTATAAAAAGAAACTTGCAAGGGATATCAAAACCAATACAAAGAACTTTTATAGTTACATTAGGAAAAAGAGGGTGGTCAGGAGCAATGTTGGCCCCTTAAAAACTGAAAGTGGGAATATTGTCATTGACAATGGGGAAATGGAGGACATGTTGAATAATTACTTTGCATCAGTATTTACAGTAGAAAAAGAGGATAGCATGCCGGAAATCCCAAGAAAACTAATATTGAATCGGGGACATGGACTCAATAAAATTAACATAAGTAAAGCAACAGTAATGAAGAAAATAATAGCACTAAAGAGTGACAAATCCCCAGGACCAGATGGTTTCCATCCCAGGGTTTTAAAGGAAGTAGGTGAGCACATTGCAGATGCTATAACTATAATCTTTCAAAGTTCTCTAGATTCAGGAACTGTCCCTCTAGATTGGAAAATTGCACATGTCACTCCGCTTTTTAAGAAAGGAGAGAGAGGGAAACCAGGGAATTATAAACCAGTTAGCCTAACATCTGTTGTGGGGAAAATGCTGGAGTCTATAATTAAGGATAGGGTGATTGAACACCTCGAAAATTTTCAGTTAATCAGAGAGAGCCAGCATGGATTTGTGAAAGGTAGGTCGTGCCTGACAAACCTGATTGAATTTTTTGAAGAGGTGACTAAAGTAGTGGACAGGGGAATGTCAATGGATGTTATTTATATGGACTTCCAGAAGGCATTTGAAAAAGTCCCACATAAGAGACTGTTAGCTAAGATAGAAGCCCATGGAATCAAGGGAATAGTACAGACTTGGTTAGGAAGTTGGCTGAGCGAAAGGCGACAGAGAGTAGGGATAATGGGTAGGTACTCACATTGGCAGGATGTGACTAGTGGAGTCCCGCAGGGATCTGTCTTGGGGCCTCAATTATTCACAATATTTATTGACAACTTAGATGAAGGCATAGAAAGTCTCATATCTAAGTTTGCTGATGACGCAAAGATTGATGGCATTGTAAGCAGTGTAGATGAAAACATAAAATTACAAAGCGATATTGATAGATTAGGTGAATGGGCAAAACTGTGGCAAATGGAATTCAATGTAGACAAATGTGAGGTCATCCACTTTGGATCAAAAAAGGATAGAACAGGGTACTTTCTAAATGGTAAAAAGTTAAAAACAGCGGATGTCCAAAGGGATTTAGGGGTTCAGGTACATAGATCATTGAAGTGTCATGAACAGATGCAGAAAATAATCAATAAGGCTAATGGAATGCTGGCCTTTATATCTACAGGACTAGAGTTCAAGGGGGCAGAAGTTATGCTGCAGCTATACAAAACCCTGGAGTACTGTGAGCAGTTCTGGGCACCGCACCTTCAGGACGACATATTGGCCTTGGAGGGAGTGCAGCGTAGGTTTACTAGAATGATACCCGGACTTCAAGGGTTAAGTTATGAGGAGATTACACAAATTGGGGCTGTATTCTCTAGAGTTTCGAAGGTTAAGGGGTGATCTGATCGAAGTTTATAAGATATTAAGGGGAACAGATAGGGTGGATAGAGAGAAACTATTTCCGCTGGTTGGGGATTCTAGGACTAGGGGGCACAGTCTAAAAATTAGAGCCAAACCTTTCAGGAGGGAGATTAGAAAGCACTTCTACACACAAAGGGTGGTAGAAGTTTGGAACTTTCTTCCGCAAATGGCAATTGATACTAGCTCAATTGCTAATTTTAAATCTGAGATAGATAGCTTTTTGGCAACCAAAGGTATTAAGAGATATGGGCCAAGGGCAGGTATATGGAGTTAGATCACAGATCAGCCATGATCTTATCAAATGGCGGAGCGGGCTCGAGGGGCTGAATGGCCTATTCCTGTTGCTATGTTCCTATGTTCTCCAGTTATGTTTTCCACCTAGTGGAAAACACTTGCATTTCATTCAGTGCATCCGCTCTCAACAGTACAACTGAAATAGAGGATTTGTGTTGTGGGTAATCAGAGGAATGAACCCACATCTCACCACTCCATGTTCCAGCCCACTGGGAAATCAGTGCTCTGTGCCACCACATCAATTGGCAAAACACATTTCAGGACAATATCAATTTGTGCTTTTAAGACATGCTGCTCATTGGATCAGTGGATCATTCCATAACCCCTTTCAATTATGTTTTGTACCTGTGCACTAGCTTTTAGTGATGTGTTGACGTGGATACCTAAATTCCTTTGCTCCTAATCTCTCACTATTAAGAAAGTATTATGTGGTCTTTCTTGGATCCAATGTGGATGGCCTCACACATTGAACTCCATTTGCCATAAATTTGACCACTCACTTAATCTGTCTATGTCCTTTTGTAACCTCACTGCTCCCATCTATACAATTTACTGTGTCTCCTAACTTGGTGTCATCTGCAAACTTGGTCCAAGTCCTTAATGTATATAGTGAAAAGCTGAGGCCAGTACAGATCTTTGTCAAATCCCACCAATCAGTGAACGTTCCCTTTACCCCTACTCACTGTCTCCTATCTCCCAACCAATTACCAACCCACATCACAAAGTTCCCTCCAATTCTGTGTGCTTTAATTTTTGCTAATAATCTGTTCTGCTGAACCTCATCAAATGCTTTCTGGAAGTCCATATAGACAACATCCATTGACACTTCCCTATCCACCGTGCTGGTGACCTTCTTAAAAATTCAACTAGGTTAGTCAGACATGACCTACCCTTCACAAATCCATGCTGACTCTCCTTGATCAGCTCATACTTGATAGAGTCCAGTAACTTCCCCACAACTGATGCTAAATTGATGGGTCTGTAGTTACCTGGCTTCTCTCCCTTGCTTCTTAAATAATGAAGTGACATTTGCAGTTTTCAAATCCTAAGGCACAATTCATGAATCGAGAGAGCTTCAGAAAATTCTGACTCACGCATCTTCAATTTCCCTATTTATTTCTTTTAGTACACTGGGGTGGAAACCATCATGTCCTGGAGATATGTTCATCTTAAGTCTCATTACTTTCTCAGCTACCATCCTCCCTTTGACTAAATAATAGGTTTCCTTGTACTGCTGGTATTTTGTCCCCTTTTCTCCATTGTGGAAGCAAATAGAAAGTAAAGGGACTACCTGTTAGGCCACAACCAACAAGGTGTGTTTTTAAAATATATTTATTTGAATGTGGAGTCAGGAGGAGCAGGAGTGCTCGTCCCAACCCCACATTCAAAGAATGTGACCACAGCTACTCCGCTGTCCCCCCCCCCCCACCACACCGATTGCTGCTGCCAACTCTCCCGCCAGTCGCCACCGCTATCCCCCTTGCTGATCATCGCTGCTACCCCCACCCCCCCACTATGGATTGTTGCCGCTACCTCCCGACCTGATCGACCCCTTCATCATTTACCTTCATTTGTGCCTCGCATGCAAGTTGCTTGTTGTTCTTGGCAGCTCGTCGCCTCGGTGTAAACGATGCCCGAGGCCAAATTTCGTGGGTGCTTCAGGCTTCACCGTTCAGGCGTGCCCAAATTTCTAGACTATAATGTTTCCACTGCCTGATCATCCTTACTAAAATACTTCTTTCTATTGCTGTAATTGTTAACTTTTATCAATATTGCTACTCCCCCCACCTCCTTTCCCAATTTCTCTGTCTTTTCTAAAGATCCTATAGCCTGGAATATTTAGCTCCCAATCATGCCTAGGTTGTCGCCAGGTCCCTGCAATGGTTATTATATCATACCCTTTAAGCTGAATTTGTGCTTCTAGCTCACTTGTTTTATTTCTTCTGCTACTTGCATTCGTGTTCAGAACTCTTATTTGGGTAAATGTTCCCAGCCTGCCCATATGTCCCATCGGTCCTTTTTATCACATTTTTTGACTTACTGTGTGGATTTTCCCTTTGATGACATGAAAATGTGACAATACCACAGTAAAAAAGCTTTTAGAACATCCTTGGCAGTTATGTGTGTAATTGTTGGCATGAATTGATTACTTGCACACAGACTGCCATGAGCACTATAATTGAAATTTGTTGTCCTTTGAGTGATAGTAGGGAAAGACTTTCAGACAGTTCCATTCAACTCCACACAGGCCAAGAATGAAAATATGGATCTTTTAAAATTTAATCTTGTATAATGGAGAAGGGAGGAAAAAGAGTGGAAATCTCATGTGAGCATATTATCAGGTGGCACTGAGATATCTAGCATTTGTGTCACCTACCCGTGCAAACATATCTATAAAGTATTTAGCACTTCTGCCAGCTGCATAGAATAGTCATTTTAACTTTCTTCCACTATAAGCTCATGTTATACCAGTGCAAAAATTGAAGAAGCCTTTTTTTTTCAATAATGTATTCTCGGTTACAGCTCACACAGCCAATTAGTTCAGAAGAGGCTTACCATCTTGCTCCCAGGGATCTGCACATTCGCAGAAAAGAAAAGTTATTGAAATAACATTCCCTCACACTTCTATATTTGCAGGCTCAGATCTTGGCAAAGTTTCTGTTAAAACTATCTTTTCTGTTTGATGAGTCTGTCAGTGTTTTAAGGCCACAGTGTTGGAAACAAGTATCATTAAGCTTCTGAATTGGTGACACAGAGTATCGTTGTTAAAAATCATCTTGCAGAGGTCTGTACAGGCCTGTATGAAATGCCCTGCTCCATATCCTGTACATTATACAGTGCTCATAATGTAAAAGATAATACTCATAGAAACTGACAGATACACACCATTTGTTCAAGAACGGTATTCATCCAAATTGTTAACAAGATAAGTACTGGCTCTTCATCCATTAGTTAACCCATGCTGCACTCAAATATTGGCATCTGTATGGCATGCATTGAATTTGCTCAATGTACAGCAGGCGTACACATTACCATACCTATGACAGTTGGCATTGAGATATACACTAACTGCACACTACTAGTTGTGTAGTAATTGTTGCTTTTTACTCAGTGTGCATCTCTCTCATGACACAAACATGATCAGAGTGTGCTGAATTATGTACCATCCCTAATGTTAACAACCCATTGTAGCCTGATTTAAACAGCACTGATATCCTTACAGATTTATTCCACAACTGCATATTCATTTGTTTTATTGTCTGAAAGGTAACAGAAGTTCGTCATTAAATAAAAAGGTTTTAGTAAGATCAGTCTGCAATGTTTTCCTCTGTATCACTCCACTTCATCGGTGATTGCCAACTCGTGGTCCCATCTTGAATTGTATCACCTAAATGACATTTCATATTCCTTCTCATGATGCTCCTTTCTCCAGCTGCTTGAGTAGGCTACACCTACCTAAAATGGACAACCAACATTTAAGAAAAGTGTCAAAAATTAATAGCATTTCTTGTGGAGCAAGTGATGATCTCTGACCCATGTATACATGAAATAGTAAATGTACAACATTTTTGTACAATCCAGTCAAATTTTAACAATAAATTATAGTCACAAACATATCATTTCCCCTTCTGCTGAACGTTAATCTTCCTTGTTTCCACATATACTATGAACTTACACACAAACCTGGACAACTATCCAAAAGTAACAAGTACTATTTTATGATGTTATCTTCTTTTTCATTGACGTGGATAAAGGGAAAGAAGACAGAAAGTGAGATGCAATCTTCTGAGCAAAATGTATAGAGTTAATGGAAACTTACAGCTAAATGCATTCAACTAAAAGATATATAGATCCAGTGGTTGTAAGAAGAAAATGATTTTGACTTCTCAATTTATATTTAAGGTAGGTGAAACACTTATTGGGTAATAATCTAAGTGAAACTGACTGGATCTTACATCCAGGGCTTTGAATTTTCTTTTTATGCAGTCAGTTCACATCTTTCATCTTCATGCACCACAACTGATGTATAGCCTCAGTGTATCCATAGAAACAGCAAAGAGATGTCAAATAGGTAGTACTGCAATTTCCACACCTTATTCCAGATCTACATAATAAGTTAAAGTGCATATTCTGAGCTGTAGCACTCATTAAAAGTTGCAGTAAATTAACTCTAATTTAGTACTCATAATTTAATCTGTGTGTATTCAGTTGTAAAATTCTATTAATAAAGAGCTTGTGGGTATGCAGACTGTGATAAATTTCCATTATCTCGCATATCTGTGCTAACAAACCAAAGACTATCACACATTCTATCCAGAGCTGGAATATTCCACTTACAGTTGGCCAAAGGCAATGTAACTATCCAGCTTTGGGTGGCTTAATAAACAAAGCAGCTTACCAGCTATTGAGTAACATCCATGTTTTTCTCCATTGACTTCCAATCTTTAATTGTTCCTTTGTGTGCTTTCCTGCTGCATCTTCGTGATGTGTTAAAACTGTTCCCCACTCTGCTGACCAGCTTATTGCCCAGACAAAAGGTATGTTTCATTCTTTCCTAGATTCATTTCTTTTGGATACAGATCAAGCAACAGTCAAAAACTCAAGAGGGTGCACAACAGTGCATTGGAACGCACACTTGATACCACAAAGTCATCATGATAATAATGATGTTGATTGCCAGGCTTCTCCCTACATGGAGGGATGGAAAATTAACTGGATAATCCACTATTCCCCCATCTACCTGGCTTCAAAGCGCCATTGCTGAGGGCCTAATCTATGACTCCTAAGCTCTGCCTTGGCTATGGATGGTGCATTGTGTGGCAGGACCTAATTAGAGAAAAGGGAAGAAAATAGCTTAAAAGGGGAAAGCTTTACCCTCACAGTCAATCGATCAATATCGGCAAGTTAAAAAGTAAACCAGTCCTGCTGCTTTTAATTTTGTTTTTTTTCACAGATTTAGTGATTTGCATAACTTAGTAAACATTATTTTTTAATGTTATATTGAATAATACATATTGTAAAAACAGAATACTCAACACAGAACTATAGAATACAAAATTAATTCCACTCACTGGAAGATTTTAACTTAATTAGGACTTTGTCACTTAGTGAGTTGCTAATACTTCATTACTAATAAAATAAATGTTGTATTCCAATGTTATTAATAGAATATGTAATGTAATATACTTACGAAAATAGAGTATTGACTTCTGATAATGTTAGTGTGGCCACAACTTCTGTCTGATGTACTTTGTTTTCATACCCATATAATGAACAAAATACATCACACATACATAAATTGAAATACATAGAAGTTACAAAATGGAAGTAGGCCATTTGGCCCAACCACTTTGTGTTGGTGCTTGCTCAGAATAAATAATCCTAGTCACATTTATGCACCCTGTCCCGTATCCCTTTATCTCCTTTTCCTTCATCCAGCTGTACAATATGATCTTAAATGTTGACATATGCCCCATTTTAACTCAGAGCAGGAATCAGAGGGGGCGGAGCAAGCACCCATGATGTTGCCAGCATGAGTCCCAGGCGATTTCAACTCTAGGGCCTCATTTTAATATGGTTAATGGGCTGCCCACCTGATCATGTAGTGAAACGGACAGCCTGCCCAATTTCTCCACACAATTTCCGGCAGGCCACCCGAGGCCTATTTAAAGCAGGAATACACCTCTTAAATGGAGGTTGCAATCCCTGATGCTAGATTTTGCTGTTATACTGCTGGAATGAGTAGCAGGGCTGCCCCTAGGTTTTCTGATGCATCCCTGGATGTCCCCATGGAGGAGGACAGATCAAGGAGAGAGCTACATTTCCCTAGCACCTGGAGGAGCATCACCAGGGCCACTCTCCAGCAGATGTGGACAGTGGTGGCAGACAGGGTCAGTGTTGGCAGTACCACCCTGGGACCTGACTTCAGTGTAGGAAGAAGTTTAATGACCTCACAAGAACAGCAGGAGTGAGTACACCTCTTCATCTTTATTAACAACAACTGCCAACACTCCTTTCACCCGTCCCACCCCCACCCCACTCACCACTCTCAACAATTCCATCACATCCTTCAACATACAATTACAAGGACACACTATAACATCTCTCTTTCTCATTCAAAACACACTCATCTCTTCCTTTGCTCTTTTCACACCACAAACCAGCACTATTCTCTTCTCACATCCTAGCACTTACATAACCATCAACTCCACCCACGACTCCTTCCTCACTGCACATTCCTCACACTTGGATTTCCATTCATTGCCTCTGCATCCTGATTCCATTTTGCTTCTTCTCCAACTCTCAGCACATGCACTATATGCACAAGCCCTACACAACTCCATTTACCTTTTTAACAGCCAGTCATTAACTCTCACCATCTCTTACTGCAGGACAAAACAACACATAATGCAAGGGAGAGGACCAAGAATGGGAGAGGAGTACCTAACATTGTAGCCCTCACCCAAGTGGAAGGAGTATATGTTGCCCTTTCTCAGGTTGTCAGCATGTCTGCTCCCTTACCACCCCTCAACCAACACCTACCAACAAAAAAAGTGCCCACCACCCACACTCACATTTAAATTTTGGATCATTGGCAGAAAAGAGTGGATTCCCTGCAGAACTGGGTCCCTCTCTAAATCCACACTGCCCCTCCCCTCCTCCATCCTTAGATTGTGTAATTTATGTGCTCCAAAAGCAGAATTATTTCAACATTGTGTCTCATGGGGGCATAAGAAGTAAGTAGAATATTCCTTATATTATGTAGAAGATTAAGGAAAACCCAAGGGATTATCTGGGCAATTGGACCTTGAATAGTACTTCATCTAATTTTTGGTCCGGATCTGGCATCTAAACAAATACTGTTCCACTCCCTTCAGTGGATTAGTGGTGACACCTTCGTTCTCAAAGCATTGTTAACAACTGAGTAGACTTTGTGCAGAATATCTTCCTCAATGTTCTTATTGTTCAAATGCTATTGTTATTACCAATAAAAAGGGCAGAAAATAACAAAAAATGAGCAAAGTGTACACAAAAAATTCTCTAACAAAAAGACTCAATAAAAAAATGGTATTATAGATTTTATTTTAAATCAAAGGAACAATACCAAATATACAAAGACACAATATACTCGACAACTTGAAATTTATCATCACAACATTTTCCTGCAATTTTTAAAAACTAAATATTTTGGCGGTAAGCAGAATCAAGTTATAAGAAATTCCAGTTCAAAAGTTATTGCATATTTCTACCATGGATGGAAATAAATTGTAGAGTTTTAGATCAATCATATACTGGAAAATGAGCATCTAAACAATTTGAACTGTTTCCCATTACTTAATAATTGTGTAATTATACAAATGAAGAACAGCTTTTTTTGTATATTGATAAAGTATTGATTTAGAGCATTTTATAAAGAAGTCTCACTATCAGGACCTTCCTTCAAAAAAAAATCAAACAGCGACAGAGAATTATGACCAGGGCTGTATGTTTTTCACAGAATGTAATTTCCCCCAATGTCCCTGAAGCTCACAATAATAGGGGGACTTGATGATTTGCACTGATGTGTTTTACATAGATTGTAGGAGATTTCTATGCAAATCATGAGGTGTCCTAACATCATAGAGTGTCAGGGATTGTGTGGAAAGAAATAAACTCAATGAAAAATCTACAATCCTAGTTATGAATAATTGGAACACCCCTTTGATTTCTCATTCTGTTTATTTTAAATATTGTTCAATTTATGAGTTGTAATGACACCACTGAGATATTGAGGGATTTCCCAATTCTAACAGTGTAACAGAGCAGAATTAACGTCAGTTGATGGTATCCTTAACCCAGGGTACATCAGATATGTGTATACTAATTCAGCTCCCGTCCATCAGTTCAATTAGTACTTCCTCCATGTTGTTCCCTTGTTTCAATTAAAATAAAGCAGAAATGACAAAAAACAAAGTTACACCTAATTCTTTTTAACAGGTTTACTTTTAAAATTAGTTCTGATAGCGAGAGTCCATTTTAGTCGAATTGAAACTCCTTAACATGTAGCAGAGATGGCAAAACTGAGACTTACTCAAAGTTTACAATATTTTCAGCCGCCCCTCGCCCATGGCTTACCTGTGTGTCAGCGGGCAGCCTCTGGGCTACCCAATCTTACCTGCAGGCAGCCAGCCAGCTGCCTCTCTACACCCATTTTGGGCAGACAGCTGGTCGACAGGATATAATTGAAGCCCAGGAGTTAAGATAGCCCAGGCTTCAAGTTAATGGCCGGGGGGGCGGGGTGGGGGGGGGATTGACTCTCACCCCGCTCCCAGTTAAAGTCCCTCTAAATTATGCATTATATTACTCGTTACAATAGAAATTCAAACCATGTAATAATTTTGCTTTGTAAAATAACTACAGGACATGCTGCTGTATTCAATTTGCGTGGGAGATAGGCACTATTTATATGGCTACTGTACTCATCTAAGATGTTAAACAAATAAGTTCCTCCAACATCTGCAAATCTTCTCCTGCTCTTGAGAATTGAATCCCCTGCTTTTCTGGCTGTAGAATGACTCTAGTTAGCAGAACACATACACAGGATTTTATATTGGGACTGATTTTCCTGGGAAAATAACGATAAGGCCAACAGCACTCACAATTATTCATGCGCAAATTGGACAGCAACTTCCGGCGAGCGCACATGCGCAGTTAAACGTGAAAATCCAGAAGTTGCTGTACAAGATGCACTGTCCCTCCATAAGCTGCGCGAAAATGGCATCTTGCCGTCCAGCTCCCCATTCAAATGTATTGAACGGCATGAAGTTCCTGTACTGATGTAGATACAGACTAAACTCGCCACAAAAAATTGGGGCTTGTCCATTCCAGTCTAAGTATCCTTTTAACGGTGTGGTAAGCCTTATTTACTGCCAAACAACCTCTCTGGCATTTTTACAAGTGTGGAGTCTCAGTCCTTCAGCTTTTAATTATTGTTGGAGATTTTTTTTTAAACTTCAATACTTTTTTTACATTTTCCTTCTGTCGCTTTTATCTCTCTCTCTTAATTCAATCTTTCTTACCCTTTCTTTATTTCACTTTCTGTGCCTGATTTGACATTGAATTCATTATTCTAACTTACACTTCCTGGTTCAGACTCTGCATTGCTCATTAACAATTCTTCAGCCTGACTGTTTAAGAAGATACACAGTTGCTTGCCCTGTTCACACAGGTGCAAAATCCCATAGAAAGTCTATGGGCAAGTGCAAATCTAACGAATGGCTGGCGCCCTTCGTTCGCCGCACACAGCAAAATCTGGCCCATTAAGATATACACCTGCTATAAAGTCCAGTTGTAGTTGAATTACCAGCTTTTATCCAGTGTGATATACATCAATGGGAGTTAACACTGAAGAATACTGTTTATGTGTAAGTAAAGTGATATGTATTCCTCAATGTATATACTGGAGCTGACAATTTTACATAAGGCATATAGTAACCAGACATGATCATATAATGTACAATGTAGGAGATGAACACTGAGAACCACACACCACCACATGCAAACAAATCATTAACTTTCATCTAATGCGCACTGTGTGTTGAAGTGGTCTTAAGATTCTTTGCATATGTATATAGTTTACTAATACATTTTTAAGGTTAGGAAGTCAAAAAAACACTTATACGAATAGATTGCTGCACGTTCCACCATATACGTGTCAGGGGAAAAAAACACTTCTTTATAAGTTTAATCTGGAAAATATTTTAAGCAAAATATATATCATTTTAACCATGCAAACAAACTTCTGAGCATAAAAGTAAGTTACTCCTCTAGAAAAAAAATAGACAATATGCATGCATAACAAACCAGCAGTATTGCATGTACCTCTCAGTCAGTGTTGCATGTGTAGAAAAATGGGGCACATTCAAGTAGTGCAATGTAAAATCTGAACAGATTGTCTTATTTGATAGGGGAATTTCATATCAAGTTGTCAATTCTTTCATTCTCAGTTATTTCTATTATGGCTGGAAAATTCACCTTGTCAAATAACCTGGGAAGAGATACTTTTCCGATATGACCAAACTGAAACAAAGCAACACTCTAGTTGGTAAGCAGTATCAATATATTTTATGTCTCCATCTCCGAATCTTCATGTTTTTTTCTATTTCCCTTCTACATCTGCTCCTTTATGACCTGGCATTGCTCTTACAAAGCCCTTCTAACTGCCTTCCTGTCAATACCTTTTTCTTAAGGATTTATTTCCTCACAGAATTCAAATCAAAGTTCAAAGCTAAGTTTTTGGGTAAATGAGAAGGTAATAAAGTTAGAATTTAAAATAAACCTTTAAAAAAAGTCATACTATCAAAGCAGTGAATAATGTTTGAAACATTTCCCAGTGCTGATTTATATTATATACAATCTCAAACGCTTACTTTATAATACTTTTGAGCTTTCAGTAACTGAATAAAAACAAAGTAAATACTGGAAATATTCATCATGTCAGGAAATCACTAAAACATTATATATAGGAAAGAATAGAATTTACACAAATATGTAGTTGGTCTGATTTAATAGCAGAATAATATTTCCATGTAAAGTCCACAATTTCTGTCAGATAAGGCGTAACATATGCCAAAGAGACAAAGTAGTTAGTTGTTTCATCCCATGTGTTTGTTGCTTTGGGTAACTTATCTGATTTGCTATGTGGCTTTCTTTTTATATTAATCCATGATGTTCAACATTTATATTAGAGCAACTACCAAATAAATGGCATTTTAAAGCTGCAATATTTTTTGTAGAGAAAATCCTATTTATCCTGCAGTCATCATTTTAATATATTAAAAAA
The DNA here is from genome assembly GCF_035084215.1 of Heptranchias perlo. Taxonomy (NCBI): domain Eukaryota; kingdom Metazoa; phylum Chordata; class Chondrichthyes; order Hexanchiformes; family Hexanchidae; genus Heptranchias; species Heptranchias perlo. Next base: position 25,594,082 of record NC_090338.1, read on the forward strand.
AATTGAAAATAGTGAATTGTATTGTGATTTTTTTTAGGAAAAATATGTTCTTACATATGTGCAGAGAAGCCACCTTTTTAAATTAGTCGGTATTAAATTTTTCCAATAGATGAAACTACTCCAACAGAGTTACAGAGCAGTTTCATGTAAACTAAGCAGTATGGGCACAAACAGTCATCCCCTCAGGACGAGATCGACAGGATTGTTGGCCTGGAGAAGCAACTGAGCCCAACAGTATGAAAGAAGTGTATTATTATTGGTATAATCCTTAACCCAAGGTGCTTCAGGAATCTTGTCATTTCAATTGTGTGTTAGTTCAGTTCTGCCTCACTGATAGGCTCATTAACTCCACCAGAGGATGTTATCTGCACTTATTGTTTATATCAAAAATATTTAAAACTTTAAGAGAAAATAATAACTGTAAATAACTTTACATAGGAGCATTACATATGAGAGCACAGAAGTGATGTTCAATTTGTACTAGACATTGGTCAGGCCACGGTTGGAGTACTGCATGCAGTTCTGGGCATTCCATTATAGGAAATATAATGGAGCTATGGAAAGAGCTCAATAAAGATTCACTGGAATGATACAGGAATGAAAGGTTGTACTTAAAAAAACGCTCAAAAAATTGAGACTTTTTCCACTGAAACAGAATAGGTTAAGGGGAGATCCAATAGAGGTTTTTCAAGCTTTTGAAAAGTTATGAGAGGGTGAATAGTAAAAGATCGTTTCCAACAGTTGGTGAATCAGTAATAGATCCCTGGGGTTCCACTGTTTTTTAATAATTTAAGCTGTGAATATTAATTCAGCTCCTTCTCACTGGCTTGGACATTTTCATTGCACTGAGACAGTATTGGGCAACTTGCCTGTATATTTTATGTAATTTTCCAATACTGACAGTAACTGCCGTAATCAAATATTTCAATGGCAGACTCTTGTGTTTCTGCAATGATACAGAGCAGATAGAACAAGTTGCAATAAGTGAAAAATGTTCGTTGGTGCTCATCCACCCCTCCCATCGACAATCAAAGCTAGATTCCAGTATCATTGAGGATGGCACGTCAACTGTTTTGGTCTTCAGCGGTAGTGCAAAACAGGCAATAGCAAATCAGCAGCACGCTTTACACTCCACCCCATTTTCTTTTCCATTGAAGTCATTGAAAAAGAAAATTGGGCAGAGTGTAAAACAGGCTGCCGATCCGCCAATGCCCGTTTTACGCTACCGCCCATGATGAGTTTTTCCTGTACTTTCTTTTGAATAATGCGGAAATAAAGCTAAAGTCTAGCTGACTTATCTCTAGGCTAGTAAATAAAAACCTGTGTAAAATATACTGATTCATGGGTTATCCCCATCTTGTTTAATTTCCTGAGGGAAATGAATAATCACAGGTAAACTCACAAGAAAATAAAACTATGAAGACAGTCAAACAAAATTCCAAGGTATTAGTCTAATATGACATTACTCAACTCTTGCTGGTTGAATTCAATTCTGTTGCACTGTCCCCATCACCTCAGTCCACACGTTGGACTGTAGCTGTGAGTCAAGGAGAAATGATGCCATTCAGTGGAAGTCCTACCACCAGGATAGAGCAAACTGAAATTGAAAGAAAATCTGGTAATAACTCTAATGGGTTGCTGGCAAGAAAATTTGCACTGCTGTCGAGTTCATTGAATCCTTCAAGTCATCCCATTGATGTTATCACCATTCATTATTTAAACAATTTTATTTTTAAAAAACAACAGAAATAGATCTAAAAGTTGATCATGTTTCATCTGTAACTGTTTGATTTTCAAAAAGTCCTAATGGTGCAGCTTTCTTTTTAATTAACATGTTATTCCTTCCTCAAGATTGGATGGTTGAAGTGTGATTACTGCAATTTCAAATTTAGATTTTTGTTTTCTAAAAAAATATACTTTTTTCACAATTTTTTTCACCTGATCAAAAGTGTGAACAAATAAAGTCTTCAATATAGAATAAAAATAAAATTCTATAATATATTGCAGTGTTTTACTCAAACCACAGTGAGCACACAAAAGAAATCTTTTCCAAAATTTTTCTGTACTGAAGCTAAAAAAATTACTAACAATATGTTATAAGGTTCCAATACGTACAACCCACAGTATTTCCATGTGTACAAGAGTCAAACCAAAACTTGCTATGATTATAGATTGAGTCATATGGTATACTCACAGCATGTTCCATAAGAACAGAAGTGCAGAATGCGTAAAGTATACTTGGTGCATTGAGTTCAGTCCTTCAAAAGATAAATTGTACAGTATGCGCGGTCAAATTGATTTGTTGTCACTCTGATCCATTTCCTTCTTTCTTCAGTGGGTATTTTCATTTTTTATGTATTGTAAAGAATAAAAAATATGCAGAAGAGTATTTCAAGATGGTAACATATTTTGCCCCCAAGAGATTATATTGTCTTCCGAACCCTTCACTGTGCTGCTGTCTTGTACCATACTCTTTAATATCCATTATTTTTGTGTGTGTGTATATACAATATTGTTTGTTTGTATATAAATGTAACATATGACATAGAAAGTTATATATTATTTCCCATTTCCATAGTGTCTTTTGAAAGGTACACTATCCAGTATACCAGATTGAATGCTCCAAATGATAACGGGAAAAGGATCCTGGCATACTGGTCTATTTTGCTGGTGCCCGTATCAGGTTGTGGTTGATCAAATGGAAAGAGACCAGGAGGGGAGCACAGAATTGGTGGCACGTTGCTGGCAACGATGTTAGTATCTGGTTCTACGTTGGCTGCTGACTCTTTCTGAGGTGCCAAAGAGTTAATTCTTTTCTTTAAGTTGCAATTGGAATCAGAATGCTACAAAATAAAAAGAAAAACATTTTAGAAAATAGAGTGAAATGATCTTCTTTTCTGGTAAAGCTACCTTGCTACGTTTAATAGGTTTACAATACTTAAGGTGGGAAAACCCAGAGAAAGTCAATTAAAGCACAAATCAGCTGTGTAAATCCTTCAGAACTAACAAAATAGATAAGGAAAGTCTATAGATGCAAGATACATTCATGATTGTCTGACACTAGATGTGAAATGCACACCTTGTAAACACTAGGGGCTTGAGATTACACTGTGCGAATATAGGTATACAAACATTTAATAGATCTGCACAAAATTTCTTTATTCGCTATTTTAACAGATGTTAACCCATTTATTTTAAATGTGTTATCACCTCTGCTAAACTCGCAGACAAAATAAGTTCATACAACCATAGTTCAGCGTGAGTTTGCTAATATTCGTAAAGTGTAATTTCAAGGCCTGTATTCTTGTAGTTACAAAGTATGCAAGAGATAACTTCTGATAGCGAGATTATCAGATGTAAATAGAGGTTGATGTTGATACACTTGGGCCTAGAAATTCGTCCGTGCAGGACCCATTTTTTTGTCCTCCTAAGCCTCCAATATGGTGAGCAAGAAGTACCACTCAATTCTAAGATGCGCATCAATGAGTATTTGAATAGCATCAGATATTGTCAATTGTAACTGTTTTCTATGAGTCTGATGAGTCTTACAGAAGTCTAGTTTCACTAATAGATGCAAATTAAGATCTCCATATGCGCTGCAGGTCATTGCTTTCTCCTTCATATTTTGTTTAACAATTCACCTATTTGCAGAACGAATGAAAAAAAAACTTCGGCGCAAATCGGAAAAATTCTGAAGAAGTGGCTTGGTTTTAAGATTTCTATCCTTTCTTGGGATTGAAATTAAAAGTGGTCAAGCATCTTTAAATCATCTATTTATGAGATGCGTGAAATAAAGATTTTAACAATTTTGTAAGGATCTCGGAATTGGAGGATAAAATCAGTCCCACAAGGTTAGGCTAGGGCATTATTACAGATATGGGTCATTGTACTTGCTTATCAGCAGTCTGCCCTGTTCCACAGCTCAGGTGGGTTCTCAATAACAACCATTCATTTAGCTGCATCCAATACATTCATTAGAATCAAAACCTTTCAAATTGCTACGTGCTGTTGAGAATTCAAAACAAATGCGCTCCACTCATGCTCATAACTCATGCATACACAAATACACACAACTGACATCCATACAGAGATACACGGATACAGAAGCACAGAGGCATACACATACACAGTCTCACGTATACTGTATACATGTATACACATGTAACAGACGTGCAATACACACATTCCTATAATTGCAAAGAACCATACATAAACACACATTAATAAAGACACATTACAGATATGTGGAAGTAAATACAACACATGACTTAATTGTTTTATCATTTCCATTTACTTCTGTAGAAATAGATTTAAACCCTGCATTAGGAACGCAACTGTAATTTGCTTAATGCTTCTGATCTATACTGCAGGATAAAAAAAACAATTAGTCTAATAAAATACAATGGGCTGGATTTTGCTGTAAAAATAAGAGTGAGGCACTCACTGTTACTTATGTGCAAATCGAACAGTAACTTTCGGCGACCGTACATGCACAGTTAAATGCGGAAATCTGGAAGTTGCTATTCGAGATGCGATGCTCTTCCAAAAGCTGCACAAAAACGGCAACTCACCAGTTGGCTCTCCATTTAAATGAAGTGAACAGTGTGAAATTCCTGCACTGATGTTGTAGATACAGACTAAACTCACCTGAAAAAGATAGGGCTTGTTCATTCCAGTGTAAGTACACTTTTACCAGTGTAGTAAGTCTTAATTACTGCCAAGCCTCTCTGGCACTGAAAACTAACTTTTACAAGTGTGGAGTCTCATTCCTTAAGCTTCTAATTATTGTTGGACATTTAAAAAAAATTAAATCACTTTCTTTTTTTTTACTTCTTCTTTCTGTCTCTTTTATCTCTGTCTTTTAATTCGATCTTTCTTTCCCTCTCTTTATTTTGACATCATCCGAAAACACAATATCAGGTTCCACATGTACGCTGATGACACCCAGATCTACCTCAACACCACCTCTCTCGACGCCTCCACTGTCTCTCATTTGTCATACTGCTTTTCTGACATCCAGTACTGGATGAGCAAAAATTTTCTCCAACTAAATATTGGGAAGACCAAAGCCATTGTCTTGACTCCATCCCTCTCCCTGGCCACTGTCTGAGGCTGAACCAGACATTCACAACCTTGGCATCTATTTAACCCTGAGATGAACCTCCAATCACATATCCGCTCCATCACCAAGACCGCCTCCGTAACATCAACTGTATCTGCCCCTGCCTCATACATGCCCTTGTTACCTCTAGACTCGACTAATCCAATGCTCTCCTGGCTGACCTCCCATCTTTCACCCTCCATAAACTTGAGCTCATCCAAAACTCTGCTGTCTGTATCCTAACTCGCACCAAGTGCTGTTCACCCATCACCCCTGTGCTTGCTGACCTACATTGGCTCTCTGTCCGGGAACACCTCAATTTATCATCCCTGCTTTCAAATCCCTCCATGGTCTTGCCCCTCCCAATCTCTGTAACCTCCTCCAGCCTTACAACCCTTCAAGATCTCTGCACTCCTCCAATTCTTGCCTCTTGCGCATCCCCAATTTTAATCGCTCCACCATTGGCAGTCGTGCCTTCAACTGCCCAGGCCCTAAGTTCTGGAATTTCTTCCCTAAACCTCTCCATATCTCTACCTCTCTCTCCTCCTTTAAGATGCTCCTTAAAACCTACCTCTTTGATGGGAGGTTTAGAGGGGATTTGAGAAAGAACTTTTTCACCCAGAGGGTGGTTGGAGTCTGGAACTCACTGCCTGAAAGGGTTGTGGAGGCAGGAACCCTCACAACATTCAAGAAGCATTTGGATGAGCACTTGAAATGCCATAGCATACAAGGCTACGGACCAAATGCTGGAATATGGGATTAGAGTAGACAGGGCTGATGGCCGGCGCGGACACGATGGGCCGAAGGGCCTCTATCCGTGCTGTATGACTCTATGACTCTATGACTCTATGACCAGCCTTTTGGTCACCTGTCCTAATATCCCCAATTTGGCTCGTGTCAAATTTTGTTTGATAATGCTCCTGTGAAGCGTCTTGGGACATTTTACTATGTTAATGGCGCTATAAAAAAGCAAGTTGTTGTTGTTATTATTACTGTACTTGATTTGACATTGAATTCACTATTCTAACTCACACTTTCTGGTTATGACAGCGCTGTTATTAACGATTCTTCAATCTGATTGGTTAGGGAGATACACAGTTGCTTGCCCTGTTCACACAGGTCCCAGATGCCTTTTAGAGGGCGCCACATCATTTGGCTGTCCCGTTTACAGTAACTTGCCATGCAAAAGCTCATAGAAAGTCTATGGGCAAGTGCAAGTCTAACGAATGGCTGGCACGTTCAGTCGCCACTCACAGCAAAATCCGGCCCAATGAGTCTTTAATAAAGTGCATGTATTTTATTGGCCAATGCTTCTTTTTTTGTCAAAAACAAAATGTGCACAGCTTTTCAACCTATGTCATTAAAATTTCCTCACCTTTCCAAAGTATATGGGGCTGATCTAATTCATCTACATAACTGTGTGCAGTTCTGGTCACCTAATTACTGAAAGAATATTATTGCCTTTGAGAGGGTACAAAGAAGTGCAACTATAGTGATTTTTTTAACTGTCACTCTTTTAGTTCAGGATTTGAGAGACTAGCATACATGTTACTGGACCTACAATTCTGATACTGGAATGAGCTTGATTTAGTTGCGTAAACATAGAGAGCCAACTCATGGACACTCTCCCAGAAATCAAATCCCATCTTTATGGGACCAGGAGCATCAGGAAGGCACCTCTGGTACCCACAAGAAAGGTTCGGTCTCCGCTGCCCTGGACTCCCTTCCACCTTCCCTCCCTTGAAACCCTGCCAAAACCTCTCCACACAACTTACCCTTCAGAAATTATAAAACTGTTTGATCTAAATCTTTCGGAGAGGTGTTGAGGGCTTCTGGTGGCAAGATCCTCAGCTAAGTGGAAGAAATAGATTGATAGTATTTTGTCACAAAAAGCAGTGACACTATCACCATATTTTTACAAACAAACGAATGGGAATTTATCTCAGGAACAAATTCTTCTACAAATTAACATGTTAGGCAAATCACTATATTCAGTCAAACTGGTTGGATTTACCTAAGAATGGGAAACAAAACAGTACTTTAGAGTCTTATGTAATTAAACATTGGGTAATTAAGCATGGGGTACTCCATTATCCCTTATTCTTTGAACACTACTCCTGACACTTAAACTACCACAGCCAGATGTGGAAAAATAGCATTGCAGAGATTCATAACAGCTATTTGAAAGCAACAATATTTGGTTACTAACCAGAGACTTACAGAGTAATAGAAGACAATTATTTCAAATTTGATGTTAGCTTTCAATATACCTGCATTCTGATTGGTTGTTGACTGTCTATTCAAAATTGATTGAAGATCCTGCAGTATGATTGAGGACAGCTTCATACAGCAACCCCACTGAACACTAACATTAGCAGACAAATAAAATCATCCTTGCATGTATACAACCTTCAATTCTGCACTTAGGAAACACTGCCTAGTATGGAAAACTATTTATTTGATGTTTCATATTTTTAGAAGCTCTTCCACATTATTCTTTTTCCAATACTCCTCACATTAAAAACACCTACAAATGCACACAGGAAATGATATTTTTACTCATCTCATATCATTACCATGATCTGTAAAAGCAATCAATTTGCTACTAAAATCCACAGAAGAACATGGCATTAATTTTACTGACATTTTCTCGCACTGAAAAGGTAATATCAAATAGCAGCCAGAAAAGGTCAGCTGACCCTGATCAATTCATGTGCAGTATTTTTCTCCAAATTTCTGTCACTCCTTCTCTGTCTCTTCAGCATTTCTCTTTCTCAAATGCATGTTTCTAATTTCTCTCTCCACATGTACAAATATGTACACACACACACTCTCTGATCACTTTCTCTCACAATACAGAATAAGAAGAGTAGAGAAGTCCCTCAATCATTGTTGTTGCACATTATCCTTTTCCTGGTGATTAGTAAGACATGAAAAAGTAGCAGGTGCTCATTGCTCCTAAAGAGATGATGGTAATTTTTCTTAACTTTGAAAACAATTTATAGGAATTACCTTTCCCTTCCCTGTGATTCCAAGGTCCTTCCTAGCCCTGCTCTATGCCATCAAGAACCTGCTCCATGTCTGTACAAAGGGTAGTATAGCAGAACAAACAAACTCTTTAATCATTCAGTGAACTTCTCTCTTCTTTGCCTTATATAGCATGTGTGAGAGGGGGAGAAACGGCAGATGGGAGATTGTGGCTGGGAGAGCGATGATGAAAATTCTGCAGTTTGTACCAGTTAGGGTCAGCTTTTCCTTTCTAGGTGTCAGCCTTGGCTCAGTAGCAGCTCTTAATCAGAAGATTGTGGGTTTTAGTCCCAGTCCAGAGATTTAAGCATCTAATCTAACAGAGGAGTTCTCCTGGTTTTCTGGCAAACATTTATCCCTCAACCAACATAATTGAACAACACCAAATTATAGTCCAGCAATTTTATTTTAAATTCACAAGCTTTCGGAGGCTTCCTCCTTCCTCAGGTAACGTTCACCTGAGGAAGAAGGAAGCCTCCGAAAGCTTGTGAATTTAAAATAAAATTGCTGGACTATAACTTGGTGTTGTAAAATTGTTTACAATTGTCAACCCCAGTCCATCACCGGCATCTCCACATCACAACATAATTGAAACAGTTTATCTGGTCATTTATCTCGTTGCTGTTTGTAGGACCTTGCTGTGTAAACATTGACTGCTGGTTGTAAAGTGTTTAGGGATGTCACGTCATGAAAGGTGCTATATAAATACAAGACTTTTTTTAGTTACTTAAACACCAATCAAACCCAGAAAATGTCTGCTAGTATTTTGTCATGATTTAATTACACTTTATCCATACAACACCTTGATCTCTTTAATGCTGGAACTGTTTCAGAATGTAAAAGGCAATCACCTTAGCTATGCAATATCGCTAACAAAATAGTTGTAAACTTCTGAATTTGTATTTGAAAACTTTTATCATTAGTTAGTTTTATTTACTTTGGATCTACTTTTGTGGAAAAATGGCAGCTATCAGTACTGAAACTGGCTGATGATCCACACCATGGGCCCAATATTATGAGGGAGGTGGGTTGCCAGCGGGGGGTCGACTGGGCGCGTGGGTAAGCAACCAATAAAATCGATGGGTTCCCCATGCGATCATAAGTAAATTGAAGCCACTTAACTTGGCTTCCGGGTTTCGTGAACTGCGCACCCGCATCATAGGCTGTCAGCTAGAGGAGCCCTATTTAAAGGGGCAGTCCTCCACTGACTGATGCTGCAGAAAATAGGCAAAATTACAGCATGGAGCAGCCCAGGGGGAAGGCTTCTCCCAGGTTTAATGATGCCTCACTCCAAGTCCTACTGGATGGGATGAGGAGGAGGGGGAGGTCAGAGATCTTCTCCACGGTGGACGGGAGGAAGTGGCCTGCCTCTGCCACCACGAAGGCCTGGCTCGAGGTGGCAGAGGAGGTCACCAGCACCACCAACATATCACGCACCTGCATACAGTGCAGGAGGCGCTTCAATGACCTAAGTGAGTACATTTACTCATTCCCCTACACTCCGTCTGCCACATCACCGCCCCCACCCCACATCTCCTTCTGCACTGCCAACACTACTCTATCACATCACTCCTCACACCCACTCAAAGCTCATCCTCATCTTACCTGCACTTACTCACCTCCCCAGTACTCATCCCACCACTACCACTCAACCCAATCCTCATACAATCTCATGGCTCTGCCACGTACTCACCTTCTCGTGCATCTCTTTCACAGTCAGCCTCACCCATCTGCCACTACCTGTGCTGCAGCCACAGGGCATGCATCACATATGTGTAGTAGGAAGCGTAAGGCAAACGTGTCGTGTGCATGAAGGGGATGCACAAGGGTGTTTGAGGGTTTGTCATGGTTTTTACTTATATTTGATTTCTGATCAACTCACATTACATATTATATTGTCACCACTACTGCCACGTCTTGGCCATTCTCGACTGGCTTGTGCAATAATGCCCTTTCATGAGGTTCTCCATGAACACTCTTGATAATACCATTGGGTCACCCTACAGTGGGTGTATGTGTAGTTGCACGACTACTTTGTGCAGGTGCCTGTTGCGCAGCACTGTGCTGTGCGGCTCCACACGGCGGAGGTGGACGGCATGCCTGGCGAGGCTGGTGATGAATGCAGCAATGGATGCCCCCGCACAACCCCATCCTGACGGTGTGAGTGTGAGGGGGTCCACAAAGTAGGTAAATGTGTTTGGACAGCAGAGTTTAGGGTATGATTTAATAATATTGTGTGTGGAGACAACGGTGTGGCAGGCAAAACTTTGTCTGAGGTGACAGAGTGCCCTGCTGCAATGAATGAGGGTTTACCCCACACCTGTTAAATGGACCTTTGCAGCTGCCACTGGCTACTGGCTGCAACACGTCTGTTTAAACAGGGAGTGTTTCCCCCAGCATGGGAAACATACTCTGGGTAGTCCAAAATCCGAATCCTCCTAAAGTCTCCAACTAATGAGATCTGTAAACGACCTCAAGTACTCAGATAATGATCTTAAGTGGGATCCCGCCGGCTTTGATTGCCGGTGGGAGTCCCGCATACGGGGGCTGCGCACTTACCGATTCGCGTCATTGGGGAACCCGGAAGTGAGCGGGTTGGAGCTGGGCTCCGGACCCGCTCCGGGAATCCCCAATTTTAGGAGCCCCCCCACCATGAACGGACCCGCTCGGCCATCCGAAAATTGACCCCCATGTCTTTAATAAATGATGGTTACATGTAGGGATAATGATGGTGATATAATTACTATAAGTGTATAAAGAAACAACCTACAGTTGATAACTTGGAGGTTCTGTAACAAATATATATGACTGAGGTTTTAATTTTGTTTATGTACACAGAGGAGTAAAATATACTCTATTACTAATTTCATACATTATGCTTCACATTACCTTACTCCCTGTATAAAGTTATCTTCTGGAAACAAAGTCAATTACATTTTCATTATGCCAGATAAGATAATGCACTAATAAACAGGCAATTTACAAATGATGGTGTTATCATGGCTTTGTCTTATCTTGTCAACAGGAGTGGGCTTACTTACCAAGACTATCTCCTCCGATTCAGACACTCCTGTCACTGCTGACAATTCTGCTGTTCTGGACACTTTCCTTAGGGCTTTTTGAGCCTTAAGATTTGTGAAGTAGTTTACAGCTGCAAATTCGATGAGTGCAGAAAAGACAAAAGCGAAACATACAGCTATGAACCAATCCATAGCAGTAGCGTAGGACACTTTTGGTAGCGAGTGGCGTGCGCTGATGCTTAGTGTAGTCATGGTTAAAACTGTAGTGATACCTTCAGCAATTTAAAAAGAAAGACAGTTAATCTACTTAGCATTGTTAATTAGCAGTTCTGATGAAAGGTCATCAACCTGAAACACTGGGGCAGAACTTAACTCAGTTCACGTGCCGCTCCTAATGGTGTCCATCCCAACTGACGTCGAATCTATCGGAGCAAGTTTGCGAATGCGCACATGCACTTAAAAACCCAGAAATCGTGAACTTGCTCTGATTGGTTCAATGGCGTTTTGACAGTCCCGAATTAAAGAGCCAACTATGCCACAATCACCAAACAAACATGAACTTACCCATCTGCCCAGCTGGAACGAAGATACTTACGTTATGAGAAGATATGCTTGAAAATACCAGCCCTACACTACTTTTTAAAAGCACGAAGACTTATAATGACTGCAAAACAACATTTTAAAAATGTGGAATATCTAATTATTCCTATTTTAATATTTTTTGTTCATTAAAAAATTTATTAAAAAATAAAAATGTTATTTTTTAAAACTTTTAATTTCTGTATGTTTCAGTACATTATAAATCATTTCCTTGCCTTTTTATAATAAGGTATGTTATTATGTTAAATTTTTATTTAGACTAACATAGGGAATGTCACTTTAAATTTACGAGTTTAATTTGCCTTCTTGTGGGCGGGGCTTGCAGTCCCACAGTGTTTCCATGCACACATGGCCTGCACTGATATCGGAACGCACCACTGAGGAAGATCTCAAAATCCAGCGAATTTATGCCGTAGGCCACGCAGTAAGTACATTCGTACTTTTTATCCGCAGGAGGTGCGGCCTTCCCACGCCGGTCAGAGCCAGTTCCGGCCCGTTAACTCTGCTTCTCTCTCCACAGATGCTGCTTGACCTGCTGAGTATTTCAAGATTTTCTGTTTTTATTTCAGGTTTCCAGCATCTGCAGTATTTTGCTTTTGTTTTAGCATTGTTAGTGTTTGGAGTAAATAACAAAGCAACAGATTTGAAGGCCAAAAATCATTACTTTTTTTTTAACTGTGATTTTCTTTAATCTCTTATGACTTAGTCACCTATGGTAAGCATTATCTCTGACCGAGAGGGCATGGAAGCAAGCTACTCCTAAATGTCCCCCAAAGTGTGTTTACTTCTATCCACTCTTAGTTAGATTGTCAAATTATGGTACATTTTGTGGTATGGACCCTTGCCCACTAGAAATTAGACGATGACTGTCCAAACTTAATGCACTCAAGACTCTCACAGTCAGCAAAGGGAGAATATTATGCACCAAACTGGAATGGATTCAATTCAAGTCCCAAAATTGGGCAGAATTCTTAATTCAGTGTATCACCCAATTTCCCATGTATTTGAATTTTAGAGTTTTACAGCAAATTGTCAAAGGGAGCAAGTAGCATATGAAAAGCACACATTTCATCACAATATTAAAACATTATCACTTGTTCTTTAAGTTTGCTAAATTTTTAAAAATCTACACATATTTCATTGACATAAACTCACATAAATGACAAAAACACAATACAACATGAGAAAACAGGCCCAATACTTCAGTTTCTAAGTCACCATGCACAGTGATGTACAAACATTCACAGTAAAGGTTTCTATACCTGCCACACTACCAGCAGGGACAGATTCTTTGTTTATCTAGAACAAAACCTGGGACAAAACTACAGTCATGGTGCATGGGATGTAAGTCTGAGTGAGATAATAGCCTAGTTTTCTTTGTAGATAAAAATAGGCTATCTGTATAGAGAATTCACCTGAAATGGATAAATGGAGATGGTAAATAAACAAAGACTTGATAATGAATACAGCGATAAGAAGGTGTTGTAAATCAAGGCATACCAAATACTGTTCTAGCTGGGACAGACTCCTTATTAATCCAGAAAGATACTTGAGAGAGAATTACTGTCATAATGCAAGGAATGTACATCTGAATCATAAAGTATCCCATCTTCCTTTTTAGGTGAAAATACACTGTCATCACTATGTATTCACCTGTTGGAAGACAAATGTGAACATTTTTGTGATTATAACATTATATTGTATATTTTTGTTCTCTCCCTATGGGATGACATATTGTAGATTGAATAATACAAAAAGGATGCAGCATAAAAATAGAGAATACAGCGTGAGAAATAAAGAATACCATAATAACTTGCAAGTGATGAAGGTCCTAATTATTTTTGCATCTCATCCTCACAGGGGAAATATATGTATCCTATCACAAGTTTCCAACTGTATTCTGTTGATAGGCATACATGTCTTTAATTTGTAACAACGTTTCTAAAATTACCATTAATTAAGATTGTCATAGGGTGGAGGGCACTTTAATGTCCTTCAACAAGTCTCATAATCTACCTGTAACATCTCTCCTGAGTTGAAATATACCTTTAGCATTGTTAAAAAAATCAAATCCATAGGATTATTTCATTGTGAACTATAAGGTGTTGCAGCTCTGAGTTACGTAGCAACATTGAGGTTTTACATCTGAAACTTGAGATAAAGGCAAAAAAACTGTTAAAGAAGTTATTTGTGTACTGTATGGAATTAAAACTTAGAATTGCTGATTAAATTACATATAGTGCTACAGCTGTAATTTTTAAAAGTATATTACAGTTGTATCCTTTTACTTGACTCACAGATGGAAATTTTAGTCTAACTTCATGATTAAATGTTTCAGTGCCATCTACTTTGGACCAGGATGGTTTAATGAATTATATTTTTCATCCCCACCACTTGAGTTCTCCTTTGTGGTAATGGAAAATATCATTCCCATCAATTGGAAGGCAGATTAAATATTGAAAAGTATTTTCAAATGCAATTATATCATACATAAACATGTGATTTTGTTTACATTATATGTGACATTTTCCATGTATGTGACTTATATTTTCCTATGGCATGCAGTAAAATAAAACCTCACATCATTGCAGTTCAAATCAAGTGGTCCAGTAGCACTTCACTTCAAATTACATAATACAATATCATTTTACAACCATGAGAGTCTACTGTTTATTAACATCCACTAAGATGCCAGGATCAACGAAACATCAGTTGGAAAAATGAAATAAAAATGCTGCCTACAAACCCCATCTGCATATTATGAATCATAATACAGCTTGTAGTCTACCCCAACACAATAATAAATCTCTAGATTGAGATAGCCTTGAAAAACTGCTTCATCTTTCTTTCATATTTATAATGTCATTTCAATGCCTTGATGTGTTACTCACCTGTGACACACATCTATGTGAATTATATATAGGTAAGAATGTATTCCAGGACTGTAACACATTGAAGGGTTGAAATAACGTTGCATGATGTGAAAGGGTAGCTCAGCTACTTTATCATTAGTTTTTCAACTCCGAGATCTATTACGTTCTAGAAATCGACGTCTACTTGTATTATTCTTCAAAATGTATGCAGATTTAATAATTTTGCTTTTTTAATATTTTTAATTTAAACTTAAAGTAAATCTAATGTGAAAATAATTTGTAGTACTGTGTTGTTCAGCAAAATAAATACAGTTAGCTTTTCAGATATTTTTATTTTTGTATATTTACAAGTTCAAAAATAATAACATTCTAAAAGTCAAATATAAAAGATGTGGAAAACACTAAAAAATAGAAAAGTATTTTGTAAATGTATGTCATCACAAATTGCATTCTAAACAGTTTATATGCCTTTTGGAACAATGTGGATGGTTTGGTGAGTTAAACTTAATCATCATTTTCAGAATTAATTTTAAACATTCGAAAGGTACCTGAAGGTGGGGCAGGCCTGACTCATCTGAGTCTCAACTGTAGAAATACAGGGGCCTGTCAGTGCGGACAGCACAGTGTGAGGACAACACAGTGTGCTGAGAGTTCGGTAAGTGTGGGAGTTTGGTGAAGTGGGGGAAGGAGGTGCTGCTTTGCCTTGCTTTTCCTGCAGAGCGGTAGTGGACCTGAGAGTAGAAGACTGAGATTGTGGAATAAAAGCAGCAGCAGACCTGCAACAAGAGACAACTACTGTGCGACATCACAGGGACTTAACTCCTGGACCTAAGATAAATAAGAAGCAAAAAGTAATCCAAGTGGGACGTCACCAAGGAAGAGGTAAGTGATTGGCTGGTGAGTATTTTCCTGCTGAATTTGTCTAAGGTTAGAGTTTGTGGATTCTCTGGTCTCTGTTGTGTAGTGGGGGACTGCTGTTCAGCAAGGGCCCTTGAGTATACCTTTTTAATTGAAGTGAAATTGGTGGGATTCATTTAATTTGAGGGAGCGTCCGATAAAAGGCGGGATTTCAGAGCGCTGAGAACAGCTGAGAGGAGCCGAGCCGAGCGGAGCTGCGACCGAGTTCGAAGTGACGTCAGGAATCAGATCGGGACGCGACACAGGGGAGGCACCTGATTGGTGAGTAGGTTCAGGTGAGTATTTCTACTTATTGACAGTAACTGAAGTAAAAGGAAAGGGAAGGTCTGCTGGTCTTATAGGAAGTAGCGTTTATTTTTTAGTGAATCAAGGTCCCTAGTGTAGTTAACATTCTCTAAATTGAGAACAATTTAAAGGAGTAAACTCCTTAAAGGGAGTGGTAAGTAGTTTTTCTTTCCTTTTTTTTCTCTTGACATTGCAGTTGTTGTTAAGCTAACTTAAGGGTTAAGTCATGGCAGGAGATCCCAGAGCCGTGTCATGTTCCTCTTGTGAGATGTGGGAATTCAGGGATCCTTCCTGTATCCCTGATTCCTTCACCTGCGGGAAGTGTGTCCAGCTGCAGCTATTGTTTGACCGCTTGACAGCTCTGGAGCTGCGGATGGACTCACTTTAGAGCATCCGTGATGCTGAGAAAGTCGTGGATAGCATGTTCAGTGAGTTGGTCACACTGCAGATAAAAATTACTGAGGGAGATAGTGAATGGGTGACCAACAGACAGAGGAAGAGTAGAAAGGCAGTGCAGGGGTCCCCTGCGGTCATCTCCCTCCAAAACAGGTATACCGTTTTGGATACTGTTGGGGGAGATGGCTCACCAGGGGAAGGTGGCAGTGGCCAGGTTCATGGCACCGTGGCTGGCTCTGCTGCACAGGAGGGCAGGAAAAAGAGTGGCAGAGCTATAGTGATAGGGGACTCGATTGTAAGGGGAATAGACAGGATGGTATGTTGCCTCCCTGGTGCAAGGGTCAAGGATGTCTCGGAGCGGCTGCAGGACATTCTGGAGGGGGAGGGTGAACAGCCAGTTGTCGTGGTGCATATAGGCACCAACGATATAGGTAAAAAACAGGATGAGGTCCTACAAGCTGAATTTAGGGAGTTAGGAGTTAAACTAAAGAGTAGGACCTCAAAGGTAGTAATCTCAGGATTGCTACCAGTGCCACGGGCAAGTCAGAGTAGGAATGACAGGATAGCTAGGATGAATACGTGGCTTGAGAGATGGTGCAAGAGGAAGGGATTCAAATTCCTGGGCCATTGGAACCGGTTCTGGGGGAGGTGGGACCAGTACAAATTGGACGGTCTGCATCTGGGCAGGACTGGAACCAATGTCCTAGGGGGAGTGTTTGCCAGTGCTGTTGGGGAGGGTTTAAACTAATGTGGCAGGGGGATGGGAACCGATGCAGGAAGTCAGTGGGAAATAAAATGGTGACAGAAACAAAAGGCAGGAAGGGAGAGTGTACAGAACATGACCGGACAGATGGTCTGAGAAAGCAGGGCAAAGACCAAGGGAAATCGAGATTAAACTGCATTTATTTCAATGCAAGAAGTCTGATGGGCAAGGCAGATGAACTCAGGGCATGGATGGGTACATGGGACTGGGATGTTATAGCTATTACTGAAACATGGATAAGGGAGGGGCAGGACTGGCAGCTCAATGTTCCAGGGTACAGATGCTATAGGAAAGATAGAGCAGGAGGTAAGAGAGGAGGGGGAGTTGCGTTCTTGATTAGGGAGAACATCACGGCAGTAGTGAGAGGGGATATATCCGAGGGTTCGCCCACTGAGTCTATATGGGTAGAACTGAAAAATAAGAAGGGAGAGATCACTTTGATAGGATTGTACTACAGACCCCCAAATAGTCAACGGGAAATTGAGGAGCAAATATGTAAGGAGATTACAGACAGCTGCAAGAAAAATAGGGTGGTAATAGTAGGGGACTTTAACTTTCCCAACATTGACTGGGACAGCCATAGCATTAGGGGCTTGGATGGAGAGAAATTTGTTGAGTGTATTCAGGAGGAATTTCTCATTCAGTATGTGGATGGCCCGACTAGAGAGGGGGCAAAACTTGACCTCCTCTTGGGAAATAAGGAAGGGCAGGTGACAGAAGTGTTGGTGAGGGATCACTTTGGGACAAGTGATCATAATTCCATTAGTTTTAAGATAGCTATGGAGAAGGATAGGTCTGGCCCAAAAGTTAAAATTCTAAATTGGGGAAAGGCCAATTTTGATGGTATTAGACAGGAACTTTCAGAAGTTGATTGGGAGAGTCTGTTGGCAGGCAAAGGGACGTCTGGTAAGTGGGAGGCTTTCAAAAGTGTGTTAACCAGGGTTCAGGGTAAGCACATTCCTTATAAAGTGAAGGGCAAGGCTGGTAGAAGTAGGGAACCTTGGATGACTCGGGAGATTGAGGCACTAGTCAAAAAGAAGAAGGAGGCATATGACATGCATAGGCAGCTGGGATCAAGTGGATCCCTTGAAGAGTATAGAGATTGCCGGAGTAGAGTTAAGAGAGAAATCAGGAGGGCAAAAAGGGGATATGAGATTGCTTTGGCAGATCAGGCAAAGGTGAATCCAAAGAGCTTCTACAAATACATAAAGGGCAAAAGGGTAACTAGGGAGAGAGTAGGGCCTCTTAAGGATCAACAAGGTCATCTATGTGCGGAACCACAAGAAATGGGTGAGATCCTGAATGAATATTTCACATCGGTATTTACGGTTGAGAAAGGCATGGATGTTAGGGAACTTGGGGAAATAAATAATGATGTCTTGAGGAGTGTACATATTACAGAGAGGGAGGTGCTGGAAGTCTTAACGCGCATCAAGGTAGATAAATCTCCGGGACCTGATGAAATGTATCCCAGGACGTTATGGGAGGTTAGGGAGGAAATTGCGGGTCCCCTAGCAGAGATATTTGAATCATCCACCGCTACAGGTGAGGTGCCTGAAGATTGGAGGGTAGCAAATGTTGTGCCTTTGTTTAAGAAGGGCGGCAGGGAAAAGCCTGGGAACTACAGACCAGTGAGCCTGACATCTGTAGTGGGTAAGTTGTTAGAGGGTATTCTGAGGGACAGGATCTAGAGGCATTTGGAGAGGCAGGGACTAATTAGGAACAGTCAGCATGGTTTTGTGAGAGGAAAATCATGTCTCACGAATTTGATTGAGTTTTTTGAAGGGGTAACAAAGAAGATAGATGAGGGCTGTGCAGTAGACGTGGTCTACATGGACTTCAGCAAAGCATTTGACAAGGTACCGCATGGTAGGTTGTTACATATGGTTAAATCTCATGGGATCCAAGGTGAGGTAGCCAATTGGATACAAAATTGGCTTGACGACAGAAGACAGAGGGTGGTTGTAGAGGGTTGTTTTTCAAACTGGATGCCTGTGTCCAGCGGTGTGCCTCAGGGATCGGTGCTGGGTCCGCTGTTATTTGTTATTTATATTAATGATTTGGATGAGAATTTAGGAGGCATGGTTAGTAAGTTTGCAGATGACACCAAGATTGGTGGCATTGTGGACAGTGAAGAAGGTTATCTGGGATTGCAACGGGATCTTGATCAATTGGGCCAGTGGGCCGATGAATGGCAGATGGAGTTTAATTTAGATAAATGTGAGGTGATGCATTTTGGTAGATCGAATCGGGCCAGGACCTACTCCGTTAATGGTAGGGCGTTGGGGAGAGTTATAGAACAAAGAGATCTAGGAGTACAGATTCATAGCTCCTTGAAAGTGGAGTCACAGGTGGATAGGGTGGTGAAGAAGGCATTCGGCATGCTTGGTTTCATTGGTCAGAACATTGAATGCAGGAGTTGGGATGTCTTGTTGAAGTTGTGCAGGGCATTGGTGAGGCCACACTTGGAGTACTGTGTACAGTTCTGGTCACCCTATTATAGAAAGGATATTATTAAACTAGAAAGAGTGCAGAAAAGATTTACTAGGATGCTACCGGGACTTGATGGTTTGACTTACAGGGAGAGGTTAGACAGACTGGGACTTTTTTTCCCTGGAGAGTAGGAGGTTAAGGGGTGATCTTATAGAAGTCTATAAAATAATGAGGGGCATAGATAAGGTAGATCGTCAAAATCTTTTCCCAAAGGTAGGGGAGTCTATAACGAGGGGGCATAGATTTAAGGTGAGAGGGGAGAGATACAAAAGGGTCCAGAGGGGCAATTTTTTCACTCAAAGGGTGGTGAGTGTCTGGAACGAGCTGCCAGAGGCAGTAGTAGAGGCGGGTACAATTTTGTCTTTTAAAAAGCATTTGGACAGTTACATGGGTAAGATGGGTATAGAGGGATATGGGCCAAGTGCAGGCAATTGGGACTAGCTTAGTGGTATAAACTGGGCGACATGGACATGTTGGGCCGAAGGGCCTGTTTCCATGTTGTAACTTCTATGATTCTATGATTCTATGATTCTAGGTCTTAATTTTTTTTAAGGTGTAAAATGGGAGTGAGTGAAATGATTATTCAGTACAGTGAAAGTAGTTCTATTTCAAACAGATGGCAGGATTCCATGATTGTATCATGCAGTTTGAGTCAGGTTGTAGAGTTGCACGTGCCTGCCATATGGAAACTTACCATTCAAATCTAATTTTCATCAAATGGTAAGTACTGGTTATTATATAGAGTTATATAGGTAGGAATGTAGTTCCAGGCAATAACATATCTTGGTGTTCAGATGACCTTAAAAACCACTTGTGCTGCATTAATATGATATAATTTAATGTGTTGCTGTCTGGCAACACAAACCAGTTCATGCATTGTTATGTATTAATCACATCAAACATCAAAGCACATTTTATAAAGTATTGCTATTTCGAATATCAAAATCACAACATTTTCAACTTCAGCTAGTCAATTCTATTAACGTAGTGGGTCCAAGATGGAATCATTCTGTACTACCAGCATATTACCTCTTCTCTTTTCAGTTAATTGATAATTGAGAACTTTGCATTAAAAAGTAAAATTGGGTTCAATTATTTTTGAAGCTAAAAACAACCAGTACTTGAAAGTTAAAGCACATAAACTGTTAAAATGAATGTACTTGCCTGTGTTGGATTTCATAGTTTCACTGGATACTGTTTGGCCTATAAGGTCATACTGAAGCAGACTTGAAGATTCATCTGGTACTTCTACTGAATACAAGGGGCCCTTCTTCCATGTGTAAATGATTTCGCTTCTTGGGTAGGCATCTGCAAGTTGAATGTCATGTTTCAGCTGATGCTCCCACCTTATACTACTTGTTTCTTTTTTAATTGCCCAATGGACTGTATTCACCAGTGAACAGTTACACCATGATTATTTACATCAATAATGATTCACAAACACAGCACAAGGCGGCATCCTGGAGCACCAATACCTAAAAACCGGTGTGCAAATGTTAGAATGAATTCAAAAATTGTGTTAAGGTTTCCTTCCTGCCAAACTGATGACTGGATTCCTATGAACTTCCCTAACAGTTTTTGTTTACTTCACTTGCCTGAACCCCATAACCATATTATATTTTTCTATTTAAAATGTAGTGCTTTTCTGTTCAGCAGATTGAAAAGAAAATATAACTTTAGAACACTGAAAAGTGAGTACACTGTGATTTATTTCATTAAATGTGCAATGTCATTCCATTGAGAAATTAACTGGCTTGCTTGCTTACTTTTTGCTTTTCTTTATTAGGGAATTAGCTGGTAAGCTTATATGCCACCATTGAATGTTTACATTAGAATGTTTAGTGTAATGTATCTTAGTTTTTGCTAAAATTATAATCAAAATAGCACTAGGTTGATCTGTGAGAGCCAATTTTAACTCGGCTCACTGGGAAGGGAGTGGTAGCGACCTTAAAATTGGAATGCTGTACTAAATGCATTACCGCTCAATCCTGCCCATTGGCATTTCATCGCAGGCCTTTACAAGTATGGTCTAAGTGTTTGCCTGAAGAAGACGGGAGCAACAATATAGTACACAAATTTGGGTCCTATGATGTACATAGGACCCTGATTGCAAAATGCTCAGTACAATTGAGTGGCTCATGTGCATACTCTGCTCATTTGTACTGAATGTTAAACAGCCTAACCATAGAATCGTAGAATCATAGAATGGTTACAGCATAGAAGGAGGCCATTCGGCCCATCGAGCCCATGCTGGCTCTTTGTAAGAGCAATCCAGTTAGTCCCATTCCCCCGCTCTTTCCCCGTAGCCCTGCAAATCTTTTCTCTTCAAGTATTTATCCAATTCTCTTTTGAAAGTCACTATTGAATCTGCTTCCACCACCCATTCAGACAGGACATTCCAGATCATAACCACTCGCTATGTAAAAAATGTTTTCCTCATGTCATCTTTGGTTCTTTTGCCAATCACCTTAATTCTGTGACCTCTGGTTCTTGACCCTTCCACCAATGGGGACAGTTTATCTTTATTTACTTTATCTAAACCCTTTATGATTTTGAACACTTCTATCAAATTTCCTCTCAACCTTCTCTACTTTAAGAAGAACAACCCCAGCTTCTCCAGTCTATCCACGTAACTGAAGTCCCTCATCACTGGAACCATTCTAGTAAATCTTTTCTGCACATCCTTCCTGAAGTGCGGTGCCCAGAATTGGACACAATACTCCAGTTGTGGCCGAACCAGTGTTTTATAAAGGTTCAACAAAACTTCCTTGCTTTTGCACTCTATACCTCTATTTATAAAGCGAGGATCCCGTAAGCTTTTTAACCACTTTCTCAACCTGTCCTGCCACCTTCAAAGATTTGTGCACATATACCCAGGTCTCTCTGTTCCTGAATCCCCTTTAGAATTGTACCATTTATATTGCCTCACCTCATTCTTCCTGCCAAAATGTATTACTTCACACTTCTCTGCGTTAAATTTCATCTGTCATGTATCTGCCCATTCCACCAGCCTGTCAGTGTCCTCTTGAAGTCTATTGCTATCCTCCTCACTGTTTACTACAATTCCAAGTTTTGTGTCATCTGCAAATTTTGAAATTGTGCCCTGTACACCCAAGTCCTAGTCATCAAATATATATCAAAAAAAGCAGTGGTCTTAGTACTGATCCCTGGGGAACACCACTATATACCTTCCTCCAGTCCAAAAAACAATTGTTCACCATTACTCTCTGTTTCCTGTCACTTAGCCAATTTTGTATCCATGCTGCCATTGCCCTTTTTATTTCATGGGCATCAATTTTGCTGACAAGCCTATTATGTAGCACTTTATCAAACGCCTTTTGAAAGTCCATATACACATCAACCGCATTGCCCTCATCAACCCCCTCTGTTACCTCATCAACCGGAGGTCCTTAAAGGGAGAACTGGAGGCCGCTTACAAAACGGCCCAGGAAATATCTAATTTTTTTTGGAGGGGGGAGTCAAGAGGCGCTCCTCCTGGGCTCACGGAAATAAAATTCAGGTTGTTTCCCGCCTACTTGAAGCATCCTCTGGGAATGTATCCTCCCATCGTCGGTTCTGACTGTTGGCTGGCTAATGTGGGAGCTGGACAATTTGCCGCCCTCCCGACGCACCTGTTTGGTGTCAACAGCTCACTGGCGGAAAATAAATGATGCCTGGGCCTCTAAATAGCTTGGGCCTCCCATTGGCATAAACAGGTGGGCAGGCAGTGGGTATGCTCCGCCCATGCCCGCCTCTTCTCTACCGATAGTTAAAATTGACCCTGTGATGTGTTGACGATAAAGACAGTAAAGTAATTTGTGATACATTTCCCAAAATGATAATGCAACTTTAAGCTTCACTAATTATAAGGCTTTGCGCTTTCCAGGGAAAGATCTATGAATAAAAAATTTAGATAATTTACACATTAAATCGGTTTCTTTTTATGGTCTGTTAGCATAAGTTAAATTTGTCAAGAAAATAAAAGCTTGCTTCTGTTGTATCAGGAATATCCCTCAGGAATTCCTTGTTATATTACTACTAATGAGCCTCTGCTGATACATTGGGTAAATTACTTCTAAACCACATGTGTTTCTTAAGTGGAGAAATCTGTAAGATACATCACAATAACTTTCTAATAGGATTGGTACAACTTATCTCTGGATTTCTTGCCATCACTGTATGTGAATTAGAACTGATTAAAAACCTTGAGGAATAACTGAGGCATAAATTCAACATTGTTGCGCCCCTGTTGCAAATGTAAAATGGACACAACAATAACCAATTGAGCAGGGCAGAGGCCTGCACCCAATCTGCATGGGTGTTTGAGCCACTGCTAAATTGGTCAGGGTCTTTTTTTGGTCAACTCTGGATGCTGCCTCAAATGAGCGCAGGCCACATTTCAATATCGATTTGTGAAAGGTAGGTTACTAACATGGTGGATAGGGAAGTGCCTATGAATGTTGACTATAGAGACTCCGAGAAGGCATTTGATAAGGCAAGACATTGTTAGCAAAAATGAAAGCACATGGAATTGGGAATAACCTTAGAACATGGGTTGGTAATTAGTTGGGAAGTAGGAGACAGAGAGTAGGGATAAAGGGAATGTTCTCTGATTGACTGGATGTGACAAATGGTATACTGATGCCTCAACTTTTTGCCATATATACCAATAACTTGGGTGAAGGAATAGAGAGTTGTATTTCCAAGTTGGCAGATGACACTAAGTTAGGAGGCAGAGTGGGGCATCAATTCAACATCATTGTGCCCATTTTAAGGGCATAAAACAGAAGCAATGATGACCAATTTAGTGCATCCAATTTGCACAGGGGCTTGGACCACTGCTAAATTGATTGGGGCCTTTTTGCGGCCACCTGAAATAAAGGCAGGCCTCATATCGAAATGACCCTTCAGCACCCATTTGTGACCTGGATACCTAAATTCAGTTAGACTAGTCGACTAGTACCGTAAAGGGACCGCAGGGAACCACTCATAATGAGGCCCCAAAACCTTCATAAATGTCATTTTCTGTAGAGTCAGAATGAACAGGAGTGCTCCGATTGGCTTCACAAAATAACTGCAGGTTGCAATCAGCCCGCCCTCACAACCCTCCTATTCGCCTGTCCCCCCCAACCCGGACCTACGTGTGGGCATAGGCGCTAGTCGAAATTGGTTAGACCCTGAAAGGCGAACTGCATTGAGGCACCTGATTGGTGCCCGCATCTCACCTGAAATATGATGATGAAGCCCAAGGACAAATTTAGGACGGCCCTCAGGCCTCTCTGCTCTGGCACGGCATTGCTGCACACCTGTGGAATCATGCCCGGTTTTGAGCACTAATGAATTTAGGCCCCACTGTCTCTTAATAGAAATTCATGGCATATTTTCCTTTGTTGCTCATCTTTGTTCAAAAGTAGGTGTGAGTAAAAAGTAGCATTCTGCACTTTTCACTTTATTTTTGTGAAAATTATCCATCAGAGAAAAATATAGTCTTTAATGCTACTGAAATTAAAGAGGGACTCTGTGAATGGAGCAAATTGGCTCTTAACTGAAGTTGCCCTTAAATGTTTCTAAGCACATGAGTACCAGAATGCATTGACCTTTAAAGTCATGGAGCTCATTTATATTTGTCTATTGATATGGAATCTATCAAAATATTTATATGAAAAAAGGCTAGAAGATATATTTGACTGTTATTAGTTAAAATGAGTACTCTGTTGGACTGTTACTGGTCAATTCCTTCAGTATATCAAAACCACAAGAAGCAAGAATATTGAAGATGTGCTGGAAAGTCATGAATTATGGAAAAAAAACTATAATCAAATGTTACAGCTGGCATATTATGAGTGGTTACTGTGTACTATTTACAATTAATCAGCATATATTCTGTTTACAACACATGTTGATGATAAATTATATATTTTCAAGTAAAGCTTTGCGGTTTTCACATTTTAAAGTTCTGAATTTGTTGCTTGATTTTTGGGAATAGGGGATATTTCTTATCATCAGAATTCAGCGGAAAATCGGGCCCCCGGTGTGTATTTGCATGAGCTACCAATCACGTTAAACAAGAAAAAAGGCAAGTACTGTAAACTCCCCTTAGAGAGAAAATCTGGAAGAGCAGCATGAAAGAGAATATCAAGCTGAGTGACAACAACAGAAAGGTAAGAAGCAAGCCAAAGTGAATGAATGCAACAAGGAAACAAACAATCAAGGAGAGGCATCATTCCGGTACAAAGGAACGGAAAGATTTGGTGAGAAATGGAAAATAACAAGACTTAGAAAAGAGAGGAGGAAAATTCAAGGCACGGGTCAGGAGTGAGTTAGAGACAAGGGTAGCTAGTAAATATGTTTTGGCCTGACTGTTATGAGCGAAGGGCAGGTGAATGAAAAGGAATGAGACATATGTGAGATCCATAATCTGCTGGTAGTAAACCATGCTAACAATTGTTGTATAAAGTTCTACACTGTATACTGAGTAGTACTTTTATTAACAAACTACTCCCTTACCCTCACCCAAAAAAACTCATAACATCATCCATCAAATACAATACATATTTAGATTGAATAGTATCTTTTCACCTGCATCATGCTATCTCTGGTGTACAAGAATATTAAGAATGCCCATGGCATAGTGGGAAAAAAAATAGAAACCATATTTAAGTGTGCATTACCATTAAATCTAGTGTGACAAGCTCCCCTGATGGTTTAAGCCATATAGACTATCAAAGTCGCAGGTTTCATTCTCAGTCTTTGCTGAGTTAGCTGATCTCAGTTAGGACAGTAGTTGCGGCACCTCAATTGGCCTTAGTGCCTCTGGGCTGCATAGTAGAAAAACCAGACAAGGTTCTTACTTCTGATAGTTATTCAATGACCAGTGGTAGAAAGTGTGCATGTTAAACATCTGGGGTTGGAATTTCCTGTGTATTTGCACCCAAAGACATGTAATTGGCACACAAAGTAAATACCCGGCATCAAATATCGAGGAGCTCAGCCACAAAAGAAAGAAAGCAGTTGCATTTATGTAGCACCTTTCATGATTGCATGACATCCCAAGGGGGTTCCAACAACAGCAACAACAACTTGCATTTATAGAACGCCATTAATGGTAAAACGTGCCAAGATGCTTCACAGGAGCATTATCAAACAAAATTTGACACATAAGGAGATATTAGGACAGGTGGCCAAAAGCTTGATCAAAGAGGTAGGTGTTAAGGAGGCTCTTAAAGGAGGAGAGAGAGGTAGCGGAGAGATTTAGGGAGGGAATTGCAGAGCTTTGGGCCTGAAGCACGACCAATGGTGGAGTGATTAAAATCAGGGATGCGCAAGAGGCCAGAATTGGCTTCACCGCCAATTAAATAATTTTTGATGTATAGTCACTGTTGTAATGTAGGGAAATGCGACAGCCAGTTTGCAAACAGCAAGGTCCCAAAAACAGCATTGAGATAAATTACCAATTAAACTGTTTTAGTGGTGCTGGTTGAGGGATAAATGTTGGACAGAACTCCCCTGCTCTTCTTCGAATAGTGCCATGGGACCTTTCACATTCACCTGAGTGTACAGATGGAACCTCAGTTTAACATCTGATTTGAAAGACGGAACCTCCAACATTGCAGTATTCTTTCAGTACTGCACTGAAGTGTCAGCCTAGATTATGTGCTCAAGTTTCTGAAGCTTGAACCCACAACTGACTGAGAGGTAAGAGTGCTACCATTGAGCTGACACCTGACAGCAAGTGTGTTACACATGTAATTGTGCACTCTTTTACATTTGTCCATTGATCCCTGCACCAAAACGTATCTCGGCTCATTATATTGGCTGCAATACCAAGCTAAAGATCCATACATGTGAATTTCCTGCAGTTACATTGGTCCAAAATGGATGGAAAATTCACCTAGTATTGTAGGCGCAACAGGAAGCAACACCATTTTTCTGCTATTTCATTGTGATTTTGTCAAGCGATTTTTAAAAATTATCCTCACTGCAACCTACATTGTATTTTTTGTTTCTTTTAATGCATTTTTATGACGTCAATATAAGTTACAATAAAAATTGAAAAGCTTCCACAATTGCTTGTTCTTAAACATGCTGTGCCCAATGTGCATAAATAATAATTAGATAGCTTGAAACTTTAATTTTCATACTGAAGGAAGGAATATATGATGTGAATTCAGTGATTTCCTTGGGCCTCGATTGTTTGAGCTGATTTCTGCTCGTTTATGCCCATTTTTATGTTAGCAGGAGATCTGGGTGTAAACAGACATCGGCAAAATGGTTGCATGAATGGGCATACTTTTGGGGTGTAACTTCCAGATTATGCCTCCACTAGAAGTTCCAACCCGCTGGAGGGGAAGAGATTGGGCTCATCCATGATAGCTCCTAGAGTCTGACACTCACTATTAATGCTCACACATGATGATTGGCACTTGGGCAAGGCACAGAAGGGCAACTAGCACCTATAGAATCTTACCACAACACGAGTGTCAAATCTTGTTTGATAATGCTCCTGTGAAGCTCCTTGGGGCGTTTTACTACGTTAAAGGCGCTATATAAATGCAAGTTGTTGTTGAGTTAGAGCCTTCAGAAAAGAGAGGAGAAAATTTTAAAAACACAACTTCAAAAGTCAATGGGGGTGAAATTGGTCTTGTGCGGTAGCTCAAAACGGCAATAGAGATTCGGCAGCCTATTTTACACTCGGTCCAATTTTCTTTTCCATTGTATTTAAGAGTCAGGTCTGGCCTTGATTTCGGATTTACACTGGCAATTTTATGTTTCTGCAAAACCCAAATTGCGTTATACTGACCCCAGACTTTGTCGTGTAAATGCACTCTTAGATAACATCAAAGATACGTGGAGGAGAAAATGATATACAAAATGTTGTCGTATGAAATAACTGACAGTGAGTTTAAGGATGTAATTCAATGGTATGAGAAATAGCTAACCTTTATATTCAGTTGGAACTTCATTCCCGCAGTTATGACCTCAACAAGACCCGTTGGATTAAAGTATAGTTCTATAGCTCACTGCCAGTTACTTATTAAGTCACTACAAATACATTTGGTAACACTTTGTATTCTAGACTGATTCACAATCCGTAATCTGCATTTTTTACGTGAGTGGCCCTTTGCTCTTCTAAAATGTGTACCGCGATGGTTCTGGTAAGATTTCTGAAGACTCCCGAACCGTAGCCATATAAGTTCACCCGGCCCTCTGTTGACCCAGTATGTTGATAGCTTTTAGTTTTGATGAAGAAACGTCAAAACGCATTGAACATTGAAACTTACAGCTGCCGAACTTCAAGGGACACGCGTGCCCGTCCATTGGGAAGTTCATTAGTCGCATAGGACACGCCGCATTTATGGTGAGTCTGGAATTTGAGGAGAAAAAACATATTTTGTGTTAAAATGTTATTATTTAAGTATCAAATGGAACAATGTAATGTCTCGCCAAATTACTATGCCCAACCTCATGGTGTAAAGTATGGTGCCGTTTTGCATGATCCTGAAAAGCTTGTTCGGAGTAGTCATGTTGTGAGCAATGGACTTTTTTCCATTTCTGAAAAAAGTGTCTGGAGTCCAAATTTTGCTGACCATTAAATTATTCAGCCTAAGGATTTCAATGGGCCCCTCGAACTTCAGCCTCTTGTCAATCCAAGTTTGACGGAAAAAAACATCCATCGTATATTCCTGTAAAAGTATAATAAAATCACTTTTACTCTATGAATACAAAATAGTCACTTGCTGTGTGTACATATTCCAGAGTCACCCATGCCCTGCCCTACACGAGGTGTTAAGAACTCAATGGATCACTCAGTGTCAGTACCCATATTGTAAAAATAAACCCTGACTTTATAGTGATTTGACATGTTTGGTGATTTGCTTGGCCCCTTTAAAAAAACCGAAAGGTTTCTTTCTCCATTACGGTGTTTTAGTATAGCGTTGATTGTTGTGAAAAGATGAATCGATCACTGAGACCTTTGGCGACAGGGATTGTCAAACAGATTAAGCCGAATAATCTCCTCTAATGACATTCTGCCCAGATGCCAAAATAATAAAACCAGTACGAACATGTCTGCAGGCGATGAAATGACAAGCTTACATTGGTTAGCAAGTCTAGTATGTGTGTTTTTGTTTGACAAAAGCCAATATTAGTAACTCTAGTGAATCTTTTTTTTAAGTGTCTTACCATTTCGACGTCAGATACAGGACCGAAACTTGTCACATATATGTCGGTTTTCACTTCAGTGACAGGACCTAGACAAAAACAAAACGTTTAAGAGATCATTTATGATTGCGCGCTTCTGTGAGTGCACGGTACATCCATGTGTCATCAGTGAAACATATGGAATACATTTTTTTAAAAACTCAAAGTTTGGGCGACAATGTTGATGGGCGGCATTGTGTTCCAAAATCATCTCGGTCCTTACAAAAGTATTACTGTCGACCTGTCTGCAATAGAGTGTAAAAACTTACGAATAATTCAGACTTGAAATCGTATCGATTAAGAAGTACGTCACATAAGGGTTGCGAGTGGGTGTGAATATGCTGAAAGGCGAAGAGGTATGTGAATAAACATAATTGCTTACCTCCAAACCCGGGTCGTAGCCTGTTGTCATATCCATCAAGAAGTCTATCGAGAATACGTGTGATGTTTTCTGAATGGACTCTTACTTCATTGTCTTGATTGGAAGAGCTATTGCCGAGCGTGTCTCCAATACTGTAAATAATATTAACATTGAGGCCAAGGGCGCCTTTGGTAATCAAAGTCGAAAGTGTTTTGCCTTTTTTTACGCTTGACTATCACTCTATTCAAATACGACATAAAAAATAAAAACAAAACTACATCATAATGAATGCGTGGGGAGAACAAAAAAAGGAGGATTCAACTTAGTAGAAATGTAAATAAGAGAGACTCACCACCAAAATGCTGTGCAACAGACAAAGATCAGTAAACCCACACGGCTG
Source organism: Heptranchias perlo (assembly GCF_035084215.1). Lineage (NCBI taxonomy): Eukaryota > Metazoa > Chordata > Chondrichthyes > Hexanchiformes > Hexanchidae > Heptranchias > Heptranchias perlo. The sequence continues at coordinate 25,624,519 of NC_090338.1, forward strand.
ATAGACATTGCAGCCACAGATCTCCTGTCAGCAGTAACCATTTGCATGTCCCATATTCCAAGCCTCCTCACTTTTGCCGTCATTGTGCCATTTCATGAAGAATAAAAGAAAGGATAAAATAAACACTTTAGTGTCTCAACGTTGAGTCCTTTGCGCTTGAATGAGACAATTTTCCACTCTCCTTTTATTTCTCCGCTGCTGTCCAGGCTCAACTGAGTGCCTCAGTTTAAAACTAAAGAGTTTAACAGCCGGTACGGGATGGCGAGCATTGACAATAATCGAATAAGGCACATGGGAGATTAAAAGCAAGAAATCCACTGATACTTTTGGCAGGAATTAGCGAGGAGCAGTCAGGAATCCTGGCAAGGCATAGCCACCCAGCCGAGAGATACTAGATTGCAAATCACTGCATTTCTGCTGATACTATATTTATTTAAAATATCTAATAAATAGCTGATATCCTTCTCGTAATTTATCAGCGTATTACACTGCCAGTGCCCAAGAATCCAGCTGAGATTAAAACACGGTTTCGCTTGACGTCTCTCTCTACATCCTCCCCATCAACAAATTTGCGATGAGTTGAGGGACATAAGTGACGGCGTTAGTTCTTTTATTACATATAATCTAGAGCATCAGAATTAGAGTGGGGGGAGGGGGATAATAACAATTATGATGATTGTTACATGGTTTAACCCTTGCTTTATTCAGTGACCTCTCCCCAAACCTGTTGGCGAGCAGTCAAAATGTTGTCGGCGTTTAACTTCCTAATTAAACTCATAAATGGGTATCTTTATCAATTAATATTCTATAAAGCAAGCATTTTTCCATTATTCATATGTGTACCAATTTAGCAGCCCAATTGCTATTAAGGTGCACTTAATAACCTATATGCTGATATGGTTAGATGAAGTAGAGAGGGAGGAGGCTCGTGTGGAGCATAAACACCGGTACAGACCAGTTGGACAGAATGGCCTGTTTCTGTGCTGTAAATTCCACGTAATTCTGTTCATTAACACAAATGTCATGCGTGACTTGGGAATTCTTGGTATTTGAATAAAATATCAATCCAACCTTAACATCTTAATGAATCTATATTGCTTTATATATATTGCAATACATTTTACAATTAGTTGTGGATTGACAGTTCCCACATTTACTGGGCAGTAGTTTTCAGGGAAATTATTTATGACACGCCCCCATCTTCCCCTCCCCATCTCCACCACCAATGCCGCTACCACCACATCAAGGATAGTCTACACTTATATATTAAGCTAAAATAATGTTAATGTCAGTCATATATCTTTCCACAGTTGAGTAGTCTGTTGGTGTTACCTGAGTCACCACAGATCAATTTATATTAAACCTCCGGATGTTATATGAACACTTGGAACGCCTCCCCAAGTTTCATGTGTGTACATATACACACTGGGACTTTTCCTGAATGCTGGAGAGAATAATAGATTCTGAGAGAGCGAAAAAAAACATTTTTTTTGGAGGGGAGGGGACGTCCATAACCCACGAAGCGTCTACGTTTATAGACTAACATGAAATGATACATATCCTATCCTAGTAACCTTGCAGAACAGAACAGACAGCCAACAACCAATGTATTCTGCTGTGGCCTCACGCGATGACATTCAGCGTCGATTTCATGGTTGCTATAGTTTTTTTTCAGAAGCAACGGGAAATAGTTAACGTTCTTGTCTTTACACTGTATATTTTTATGTGTAGACGTATCTGTTTCTGAAGATACAAAATGTGTAATAGCTATTATCCCTCTACCCGTAAAACAAAAGCTAGTGTTTTTATTAGAAAATATCAAATTTTACACCAGTTTAAGTCATGACTTTACATGTAGGTAAGCCGGTCCAAATATATACAATGATCTACCAGAACAACATCCTGGTAGGATAATGAATATAAAGTTCCTTCGTGCATAGTTCGCGCATGATTCTCGTCGATGCTATTAAACCAGCCAACAGCGCATTACAAGGACGCACACTTTGAATCAAAGTTCGGCACAGGAAATAATTAACTTTTCATTTTCATTCCTATTACGATTCCTGCACAAAACTGTGCCTGGGATAAATACGTCTTATTTTATTCCAATTTATCGATAGTTAACGCCGACATTGGAAGCTGATTTCCCAAGAGAAAATCACGTGTTAGTATTTAATAAAATATTTTCAATATTAGTATTGACTGATACAGTGTTTGGGAGAAATAAAACTAACACCGCGCCAGATTACAACACAGATCTCCTGCAGCGCTTCGGGTAGGACTGGCGCGGAATTCGCAACTAGATAAGGATAGCTTCTCTGGAGGTGGCGGATATCGAATTGCGACAATAATTTGTTACACTTCAAAGAATCCTGGTCCAGGCTGCAAATCGGGAAAAAAACATTTAATTGATAATTAGCTCATGCAGAAAAACGGCAAAGCCACGCACGATAGGTTATTACATGATACCTGTTAAACCTTTAGCAAGTGGATTATTTTATATTGTCGACATATTATTCAATGTTTTATATTGCAAAGAAGGTACATTATAACGGTGTGATGGGGATCACCATCGGGTTAGTTGAAGCAGCGTAAAGAGGCCATCAACATTCTATTTAACTCTGGTGACAGTGATGCCTGTATCTCCATGCTCGTTACATAACCTAAGAATATAACAGGTCTTCCCACCATCACCACTGCCACAACATCGTGCATTTATGTAAGGACATAGGGACAGCAGCAGGCCTTTCAGCCCCTGGAACCTATTCCGCTAATCTGTACTTTAACTCCATTTAACCGCCTTTACTTAATAATCCCTTGATTCCCTTGGGTAACAAAAAAATCTATGGAACTTAGACTTGAAACTTTCAATTGACCCAGCTTCCACAGCCTTTTGGGAGAGAGAGTTCCAGATTTCCACTACCCTTTGTGTGAAAAGGTGCTTCCTGATTTCACTCCTAAATGGTTCAGCTCTAATTTTAAGATTATGCCCCCTTGTTATGGATTTCCCCACCAGGGGAAATATTTTCTTTGTATTTACCCTATCGAATTCCTTTATCAATTTAAACACCTCGAATAGATCACCATTCAATCGTATAAACTCAAGGCAATACAAACCAAGTTTATGCAACTCTTCATTGTTATTTAAACTTTTAAATCTCAGTATCATTCTGGTGACTTTGCACTGTACCACCTGCAAGGCCAATATATCTTTCCTGAGGTTCGGTGCCCAAAACTGAACCCAGTGCTCCAGATGGGGTCTGACCAAGCCTCTTTACAAGTGAAGTATCACTTCCTCACTTTTGTACTCCAATCCCCTTGGGATAAAGGTCAACATTCCATTAGCCTTTTTGATTACTTTTTGTACCTGCGCACTAGCTTTTAGTGATCTGTGCAGATGGACAAGATAAACCCTGCACCTCCAAAGCTACTAGTCTCTCACAGTTAGGAAAATATTCTGATTTGGCTTTCTCAAATCCAAATCAGATGACCTCACACACTGGGCTTCATCTGTTATAGGTTTGCCCACTCAGGTAGTCTATGTCCCTTTGTAACTTTTTGCTTCCATCTACACAACTTACTGTGTCTCCCAACTTAGTGTCATCGGTAAACTTGAATATATATCTCTCTATTCCTTCATGCAAGTCATAAATATATATGGAGAGAAGCTGAGGCCCCAGTACAGATCCCTGTGGAATGGCACTTGTCGCATCCTGCCAATCAAAGAACATTCCCTTTATCCCTACGTTCTGTCTACTACATCCCAACCAATTACCGAACCACATAATTCCCTGTGCTTTCATTTTTGCTAATAATCTATTGTGCCTTTGATATAGGAAAATGTCCCAAGGCACTTCACAATAATCTTGAATAGAAGATGTAAGGTTTTATAAAACTCCTTAGTACATTTTTGCATATGACCATAAAATTCATTGATAATAAATTTGTAAGTGAGTTAATTAAGTCAGAGCCAAAAGTTTGGCACTATAGTCCTTCACATTGTGAATCTATTGTGAATCTTGGGAAAAAAGTAAATCATTGGTAATTTATTTACCTCACTCCTTAAACTCCTCTATAAAATTCATCAATTTCTTAGACCAGAAGATGCGTAGAATTCATGGGCTCTGCAAGTCTGCAATTGAGATGTAGGAATTGTGCAAGAATGGATTGGTTAACTTGCTCACTGGTGATCCATCTTGCACATAACCTCATCAGTGGCACAAATAAAATCGCAAACTCACCATGTGAGGAATAGAGTGTGGAAACCTATATTCTACCACTATAATAAAGTCTGTTCTACTTTACAGTTACGAGGAGTTTTAAAGTGTCATTGATTGAAAATGATGATGATAATGCTTGCTGCCCATTTGTACAGAGATGAAAAATGGTCAGAGTGGGTCCTGAAACATGATCTATAAGGAATGACAGGTTGAATGGCCATTTTCTTTTTATGTTCTTGAGTTTATAAGGCTGTCTGCCATTCATAGGTGAGTATATATTTGCTCTACCCATGTACCACACACATGCAGAACAATTATATCATCTTGGTTTTTCAACATCTTTAGACAAAGTTTTTCTTTCCTGGCCCAACATAAATTGATGGGAAGAGTATTTCTTTAAGTTCCCAAAGCTTTCCACCACTGGGGTTTTCCTCACCTCATGTCTGAGTTTGTTGTAGGCTAATTGATAGATATTGATTGCCATGATTAGTCAACAATCCATTATCATGTGATAATAGAATGATAGTACCAGGATGATAGGTAAACTAGATGGACTTTGGTCCTTTTTGGTCTCGCAATTCCTATGTTCCTAAGTTCAAATGTTAACCAGTTAGAGCCTTAAAACAAAACTTCCCCTAATAATTTTGAGGTCTTTAGTAACAATGGTTTCAAGCACTGTAAAATGTTACGGTTCAGCTTACATAACAAATTGTGGGATTTGGATGGGGGTAGCTCGCATTAGAAACCACAAAATATCTCATGCGAATTAAAGACAATCCCGTTCTACTCGTTAATGACGCCACATATCATCATCTCCGAACAAAGCCTAACAGAATAATCTCATTCGTTCAGCAATAACTATTGTAACCGCTGGTCGCCGAAAGTAGGCGCAATATTGTAAAATTGCCGTAAGCAACGCACAGTGTTATATATTATAATCTTCCTAATTAAGTGTACCTCGTATTTATTGATTAAATTGGAAATTGCATTTTGATTTAAATAAATGAATGGGACAATAATGAAGTCCTCCACTTTCAAAGTTTCATTAACACAACGCATTGAATGTGTTTCTATTTCAATAGTCTGAGAAAAGTTAAAGACGTTGTAACCGAAGCCTACTGCGTTCTTCACTTTAATTCAATCGTTTAAGTCTTCTTGCGGATTATCTATAATTGAATAGTAAAACCCAGTCTCAAAATCCTCATAGATTGTTCAGTACAGGTAACTATTCAAAACATAGCATAAAAATAGAAAAAAAAACGTTTTTCTTTTCCTTTTTTGAAAGAAGAAAACCTGTTTGTTTAGGAACCCTATACCATCTGATGGTAAATCTCGTAAATCTTAAGGAAAGCCTGCTGTGTTAACAAAGCTAAACAGTGGCATCACAAGGACGATATGAACACCCCATAAGTGTATATGTTTAAAGAAGGCGCTGCATACGCGTAGAATTATGTATGCATATTGAGAAAATACAGGTTTGAGGGACCGATGTGTCGTACAAGTGTATGCATTTGTTTTGTATCCCTCTCAGTGTGGAGAGTCGAGGAATCCCCTTTCCCGCCTTGAGCCCGGTCTCACGTGACCAGGCGTCCGTTAATTTTAAATAAACCGTTTGGCTCGAGCTCGGTCCAGGCGCTTGATGCAGGCAACGGTTCACCCTGTGGAGGAACAATAAAATAACACACGCACATTTATATATAAAACATAGCACATGCACGCACACACATTTATCGGATCGTGTTAAAATACAATTCTAGCACCGAGTTCATTTTTTTTCTTTTTCTATATCAAAAAAATAATAAAATTATCAAAAATACTTGCTCCCTCCCCCCACCAAAGAAAAAGCGAGAAGGGAGAGGCGATGGACGTGTCCCTGCGTGCTCACGAATATTAATGTGGAGCCAGGCGGAAGCTGGCAGGCTCCGATCTCCGCGTTTTTTTTTCTTTTTCCAAAGGAAGCCGTGCGTAGTGTGTGTGTGTGTTTTTTTTACTGACTGAGCATCTCCCAGAATTAACCAAATTTCCTTTATTTTTTTCTCTCTTTGTGGGAATGACGAGCCGGCTGGGAGGATAGCGATTTCTAAACAGCACCATGCGCCAAGATTTTTGGAAGAGACAAGCACAAGGTGTCCTTCCTCCCCGGCATTTTCAGATGCTCTAACAGTCAGCATCTAAAGAGGGGAAAAAAACAAAAAAAAACAAAAAAAAAGGAGAAAACAGACGTTGCTTAAAAGAACAGCCTCAGACATCTTGTTTTTCCCCCTCCTCCTCCTTTCTTCCTCTCTCTCTCTTTTCCCGTCCTTCCCCCTTTTCTTTCCATTTTCTCTCACCCTTTCCTTCCTTCCTCTCCCCTTTACCCCTTCTTTCTCTGTTACTGTATCTTTTTTTTGCAAAGTGAAGCCGCTTCCCCACATCCACTGGCTTTGATGTTGTGAGGAGTGTGCGCAGGCGCCCCCCACCTTGGAATTACTGCACTGGTCAGAATAAGTTGGATCCTTCTCTCTTCTGTCTTCGCTGAAAAACCGAAATCATCTGAAAAACTTAGGGATGCTGAGAGTTCGGAAAAGGGGATACTTTAGGGCTTTGTCGTTTCCCTTGCTAGTGGCGATGGTCTATGCACAAAGGTAAGCCATACATGCTGGGCAGATAGAGGTGCCTCTTTGTACCTCTTCATTTGCAAATGCCACATTACTTCAACCTTAAGAGAAAAAAAACTGTCATTCTCAAGTATTCGCTGTCCCTTTTTTTTCTCTCATCTAGTGTCAATGACCCTAGTAATATGTCATTGGTGAAGGAGACCGTTGATAGACTGTTGAAGGGCTATGACATCCGTTTGAGGCCAGATTTTGGAGGTAATTTGATTTAGTATTAATGTGATTCCTTACAGTCTTGTCCTTGTTTTTCTTGCTTCTTGGCTACTGTCTAACGGATCTAGAATGATTTAAAAGTTAAAATTTTTTGGACCCAAGTTGACTGAATTCCACACTTACAGTACACCGTTTCGCCAGTATCATCTTTAATGGGTCTTTTATAACCATCTATATTTGATGCCCAGGCGTCAGTACAATAAGTTGTGCTATTAGTTATTAAGGCAACATACCAGTAATTAGCTATTAGATTGTCTGTTTAAAGAGGGCTTCAAAATAATTACTTAATAGGCGAGAGACAGTCCTACAATGTATTCAGACCGCCCCCAAGCACATTCACCTAAATTTAGTTTCTAAAATATATATTAAATGAAACATTTTAGCACCATTATCGTTTTAACAGTCTCTTCTAGACTGTATCGTTATCTGGCTCTTAAAAATTCGGCGTAGTAAAACAGGGTATCAAATGCCGGTCACATACTGTAATGTTGCATGGAAACGACTGTTTATATGTGTTTAATTTAAAGAAATGTGATTTAAAACACATTAATGAAAAAAGGGAACCATGTTGCCTGCTATTGTGTTGTAAAATGATCTTGGTTTATAGCTATATCAAGAGTTAAATTTAAAGAGATCACATTGCGGACGATCTTGTTTGTCTGCAGGTGACCCTGTGCTTGTTGGCATGAACATAGACATTGCCAGTATAGATATGGTTTCTGAAGTCAATATGGTGAGTACATCAGTATCCTCCAGCAACTACCTTCATGAAGCCTTTGATTGTAGAATTAGTGTGATAAGTTTTCACTCAATAGTGATGATGTCGGTACTCACACGTTTGAAATACTGTACATTCATTGACATCAAACCAATTTCCTTCAAACAGCATCTACTGAATTATATTATCTGCCATGTACGTTTTATAAGTGATACGAATTTTATTACCAAAATACAAAGCACTAGGAAGAAACAGGAAGGAAATATTAGAATGCACTAGGCATTGGTTTTAACAGCTGACCAGCGAGGAATTTTGAGCAACCTTTAGTCAAGGTATGGAACTGGAAGTATTTTTTTGCTTCGTGCAATAGCGCCCCCTGCTGATTGTTACACAAGCTTCATAACGAATCCACGCACCGACTTGCATAAGAGCTGTTTGAAGACTATTGAGAGGTCTATTACCATTGATTTTGGTTAACGTCTTTATCCAGAGAGACAAATAAACACAAAAACAATAAATTGGTCTCGAAACCACTAGTTTTTTTTGAGGGGTGGAGTTAATTTGTAAGTAATTTATGTGTGAAGTATCGTTTGAGAGGACTAAGCGTCCGGTCTTTGAATCTTGTAAATTTCATTCTGATACATATTAGATACATCAGTTTTATTGAAGCATATAAAGGTTTTTTTGTCTGACCTGAAATCACTTCAAAAGCACAAAATCAATTGCGTGTGTTTATAAATGTTAATTTCCCTATCGATATCGTTACCGTACAGAGGAATCCCCCACCCTCATATCGCAATCTCAAGGTCACTAGATGTGTAGATAGAACTCAGGTGTTATCTCGTCTGGTAACTACTGGCACCTATGCATCAGTGTACCATATCATCCAAGGACGACAAGAACGCCCTAATTATTTCAGTTGTTTCCTCATAAATTACTCCAGGTACCTTTGATCATTTTAGATATACTGCAAGTTAAAGGATCTGATAGAAAATAGAAAAAACGTGACCTGTGTTCTCTGGACATTAAATGAAACTCAGACCATTTTTCTGAATCTGTCTGAAAACTACTTTAGGGTGTTCTCGTTTATCTTGTGAACGTGGTGGTGGGATTTTGTTACAAACAGTATCTACTGTAAATCATAACCTGCTTTGCACCAAATTATAATTTTAAATATGGACAAGGTAGGAATTCCAATACCATATTTATTTAAGCATAATTTAAAATAACATCAATTATAAACAGCAGTTCTTGTTTACATTATCAGCTGCTGAAGTTAGAAAAGCATAATAATTTATAAAGTTTTATAGGACAGTTATGTAGGCCACATTAGAATGACCCCTGGCACTGCCATCTAGTGTTACAGTATTATCATGTATTACACAAAGGTTAGTAGCAGCTGTTGAAAACAGGGGCAGTCAACAGGAAGAACAATTAAGCTAGAGGATTGTTTTTGCAGATTAGTTTGTTAAATAGGTTGATTAAAGGTATACACTGTAATGTTGATGTTTTTTTAGTAAGCATTTTAGCTTTAAATGTGTTGGTTACAAATAAAATAAAATAGTGATCTCTGTTGGATGCAACTGTACAATCTTCCACTGTACCCCTTCATTCTGTTTTTGAACACTGGCTTGTAGCCCATTTTCTGCTGTGTTTTCTCCCCATCCCACTCTGCTAACAGCTAATGCCTGATTAGATGCAATGTGATTACTTCCATTTTTCCATCCACCCTTTGTTATCCTATGTAGAATCACTGATCAATATATTTTAAAAAGTCAACAGTCAACAGATGCTCCTAGTGGGTAGATAATGATTTGTGACACATTGTGAACACAAAATTATGAACCCACATAACATCTTGTACATCTCAACTGTTATTTTAGTACTTAAGTTTTGTTCCAGACTATTCAGATTTTTTTAAATGGATGTTTTTGTAGCCAGGCAGGATATACTGGTAAATTTCTTATGTGATGTGTAATAAATGTTATGAAACTGGTAATTTGGTAACAACTTGTTTACCTATCAGGTACTTGTAAGGTATTTCTTATACATAAAATGTTCTGCTTCTTAAACAAAAATGGGAAAGTTTGGTTTGTTGGCCCATTAGAAAAAATAATGTAAGTGCTGATTTTGTTACTTATTATATGAAGTACACTCTTCCAGCATGTGCTGAGATAGTAAACATCTACTTTATTTAGTAAACAGATGTGGGTCCACTCACTCACCAAGTCTCACTTAAATGAGATCAATTGGTATTGAATAAAATGAAAAAAAGACAGCTGTTAAGCACCTGGAGGGTGCCTAGAACACCCTTTACAAACAGCTTGCAAAGATTTAAAGTGAGAAATAAACCCAAGTTGTGAGATCTATCTTTTGATGACATTGGTTACTTTTCTATCTATTTTCTTTTATTCATTACTTGTTGCTGTGAGCCTTTGCCTCCGGTTGGTTCAATCAGTTTGTAATTGAATAGTTACACCTCTTGAATAGCCATTGGATCATTATTCTGAAAATATGGTCATGTAATGTCATTAATAATTTCTCCTTCCTTTTTAAGGGTAACCTTTTGTATCTCCTATTAAGCATCAAAATGAAATGGAACTGATTTAGTATTGTACATATCTTACATATTTGGTTGAAATTATGAAGATACTAGATAGTCGACTCAAGTACTCACTAGCACACTGCATGTATTATCTAAATTACATACTTTGTTGTTGACCCGTAATGGCTCATGAAAAGGACAATGTTTATCATGTTGTCCCTACCATATTCAAACAATTTTATTTTCCTTTTTGAACTAGGATATATTGCAATATTTCAGGACTGACCTTAAAAAAAAAGTTCCTTTCTTTATACTAACATGTTTACATTATTTTAAATCCAGGGTTCATTGTGACAAAATAATTAGTAAAGTTAGAATTAGATTTATGACCTCTGGAAGCTTGATTTTACTTTCAAATTTATTTTGATTTGTGACACAGGATATGTCTCAAGAAATGAGAGCGTATTCCCTCTAAACAATTTTTTAATGCATTGCACAAGGTACTTCCATGATCAGAGCGGGAGATTAAAAATAAATCATATGGTGCCAAAGCATGAATACAATAACATTCAATAAGTAAATATTTTGATAAGACAAGAAGAAAAATCTGCAATGCATAAAACAGAAAATACTGGAAATAAAAATTGTTGAAATTGGTCAACGGAATGTTAATTTATCTATTTCCTTTTGAAATGCTGGTGGACCTATATGTTTTGTTTGATATATTTTCTGTCTTATTTCAAATATTTTGTAATATAAAGAGCTATCAACCCACTATCTATTTGGATTTCTAAAGCATACTAAACCATCATTAAACAATTACAGGTATTTATAATCATTATCTGAGGATTGAAAATAACATTCAGGGCATTAAATTAAAGATATAATCCCTTCGAGAATATAACTTAGAAAATACTGTTGGTGACATTAGTGGACAAACACTTAACACACTCATTCCACTTTCTTCTATTTTAATGGAAGTGTTAATTCATTTGATGTAAAAGGATTAGCATGCCCATTAAAATATTGGGCACGGAAATGTCATACTAGTGTATTATCAACTAATATCTGCAATGGTAATTTTGACTTTTATACTTTTAATAGTTGAAAATTAGCACTACAGCTTGATTGAAGGAATTCAGATGATGTCGACCACAATTGTGAAGCTTGAGTTGGTTCTGTATGTTTGAATCCAAACAAAAATTACAGTCCTTTACTTTTTTTATTATTTTTGTTCCAATAAGTAAATCAAAAATTACATTGAAGACTGACAGAAGTTACTGTGATGTTGTCATTCTATTTAATGACACATAAGAGGGTATAATGATTACTGGGGAATCAGGATCCTTGTCTATATTACAAACAGGTTTATATCCCCTGAGATAAGGATGGTACAGATCCCATAATATCACTGCTTTTTCACACCATTCTGAATCAAGAACCTGTAGTCGCATTAGAGACTAAGTTGTAGTAATCTCTAAAATGAAGTTATGTCTTGATTTATGCAGTTAGTTTAAAGCTTTTTCAGAAAGGCTCAATAATGAGTTATATTGTTGACTTCTGACAAGGAATATCAGCAATAAAGAGATTGCAGCAGTAGCACAAAAGTTTGGTAGCAGTGAACTCAATTTTTTTTAACAGCAATTTAATTTTATATTTTCATTTTTTTTTGTAATTCTGCTGAAGCAATATAACACTCTTCTGTAGAGTGTTCTCTGTGTGCTCCCATTGTACTGGAAGACACTGTAACATGACTCACTTTATACCATGCAGAGATGAGATCTGAGGTGCATATTGTTCTAAAGCATCACAAACTTTGGACTTTATGGGCATGATTTTTACTTGGAGCCAGGAAGTCAGCGGGTGGGTAGATTTTCACATGGGAAATCCGGAAGTCAAATTAGTGCATTGGAATTTGCGATTGCAACTCAAATGAAGGCAATTATTTTTGCTTCTTGGTTTCCCGTGCGACAGCTAGCCAGATTGACAGGCAGACTGCCTATCGGGAGGGAAAGCAGCTGGGAGTGGATGCCAGGTAAGTCTAAGATTGTGGGGGGCGGGGGGAGAGGTCTCGGGGTGAATATTGGTTTAAATCCTAACCAGCAATTTCTGAGATACGGGTGGTTGGGGGTGAATGAGAATTTGTGATCCTATGCCAGAATTTCTGCTCAGTGGTGTGGAGGAAGAGGTTTGTTGTCCTATCTTGGATTTCCATACTCTTTGCAGGTTACACATCTTGCTGTATCTTGAAGATATTCTACACTTCCTTATGTTTACAAATAACTTTAGGTTTTTTATTAGTTACTGTATATTGGTGGGGAGAAGCCAGCAGACAACATATACCAATATTAAACAAGGAAAGACCTGCAGCCGATGTACCGAAGTTGATTAGGGAGTCAATGGGAGCCACCGGCATCTCGCACCCACTGCAGTACATGCCAGTCTGCATTGATGCTGCACGGGGAGGAGGGCATGAAGAGCTGGCTCCTGATTCAGGCCAGGAATAAGGAACGTATACCAGGGTGAACAGCAGAGAAGTGCTTTGATGATCAGTGCAATATAAGTAACATTCATATTTTGAAATTCCTAACAGCACCAACACTAGCATAAGCATTAAATGATGAAAAGAATAGTGGATGTCCCTGGCAGTTATTTTCTGCTGCATATGGGAAATGTGGTGGATTCAATCAAAGGGCCTGTCAACCACTGCTGAGGGAAGACTCAACTGAGGAAAAAGAAGAACCTTTAGGAACTCTGGTGTGGAAAGTAGATTTATTAGAGCAGATATGACACAGAAGGAGAAAATTAGAGAAAGGGGTGAAGTATTTAAGGAAACGGGGAGTGTAGAAACACAATCCAAATAGTTGTGCGATTCCGAGCTTGTATTAAAAATCTATGGAAAGATGGAGAGAGAGAAAGCCAGAAAAAGAAGGAAGAGATGGATCACACAAGGTAAAGAATGGATGAGAATTGGAAAAATATTTGGAGTGCTAGAATTTATATTAGCAAAATAGCCAAGGTCTTATAAAATTTTATGATTCTTCCAAGCAACTTGACCACAGAATATTCCAATATTTCAAATTTTGTCATTCTTAAAAATATAAGCTTGTGCACATACTCAAGATTGATTCAGGATGTTAACAATTGATTATTTTCTGAATCTTAATTTAATTGCATGATGGCTGAAAGGGTGAATAGAGATCCAACACAAAGAACTCTCAGCCCAGCCTTTGCCTGAGAGAACTGAGAGGCCAGCTGTAATACCTGAGCTGTTATTTATGTGGGTCAATCACAGGTTTAAAGGGCCAAATCAACTTTGGATGCATCCCAATGGCGAGAAGCCGAAGCCATGGGAAACCCGTGCAGGTGAAGTAAAATTCGTTTCAGGTTCAGAATCAACAAAAAATTACCTAACTCAAGTATTTCAACTAGGTAATTTGCCCCTTTAACCATCCACCCGCCGGCATTAATTGGGGACGTGACTTCCAGGTTTCGGCCGCGCGCACGCATCCAAACGCGCCCACTTTAAACCTGGAAGTGGGCGTGTTGGAGCCGGGTTGTAGTCGCATTTGATAAAGCTATTATTGTAACCTCCCACCCACCCACCCCCAACCCACCCATTCTTCGGGGTTAAAATTACCCCCTATAACTCTGGTGCATATTATCCAGGATATTATGTTACCATATTATTCTGGTTACACCCCACCTCTTTATTACACACACCAGTAGTGTAGATCTATTGTCACTGTGCACAGGGGTGGGAGAGTATTTATATCATTCTGAGTTCCATTCTTGGAAGTATTTATTTTTAGATGAATGTGAGGTGTTAGCAAGTAAACAGAGTTGAGTGAACGTGTAGAGTTGGTCTTTTTTACAATTACTTTGAGAGCAAAATGTGGATTGTAGAACCAGACACAATCTTTTTGAAAATGAAGCAACTATGAAGTATTTTTAGGGACGAAATTCAAAGTCAGTACACGTACCTCTAGTGACATAAAATACATTTTGGAATGCATATACTATGTACTGCATGATAAAAGGAAAATCCTTGCATTATACAGTGAAACAAATGTTCTGTGTAATAAAAATAAGCATACACATGTTGAAATGTTTATATGTTATGAGGTTGTGTTAATATAGTGCTTGAAATGTTAACATGGAATTCAGTGAGAGGAATATCCAATTCAGCATGGAGAAAACTTAAACTACAAATAAAAAATCTTTAACAAAAATATACAGTAATCAAAATGTGGCTTCATAGAATCATACAGGGGGCAATTTGGCCCATCATGCCTGTGCCGGCTCTTTGAAAGAGCTATCAAATTAATCCCACTCCCCTGTTCTTTCCCCATAGCCCTGCGAATTTTTCCTTTTCAAGTATATATCCAATTCCCTTTTGAAAGTTACTAATGAATCTGCTTCTACCACCCTTTCAGGCAGTGCATTCCAGATCATAGCAACTCACTGCGTTAAAAAAAATTCTCCTAGTCTCCCCTCTGGTTCTTTTGCCAATTATCTTAAATCTGCGTCCTCTGGTTACCGACCCTCCTGCCTGTGGAAACAGTTTCCACTTATTTACTTTATCAAAACTCCTCATAATTTTGGACAGCGCTATTAAATCTCCCCATAACCTTCTCTGCTTTAAGGAGAACAATCCCAGCTTCTTTATTCTCTTCACATAACTGAAGACCCTCATCCCTGGGATCATTCTGATAAATCTCCTCTGCATCTTCTCCAAGGCCTTGACATCCTTACTAAAGTGTAGTGCCTAAAATTGGACACAGTGCTCCAGCTGAGGCCTAACCAGTGATTTATAAAGGTTTAGTATAATTTCTTTGCTTTTGTACTCTGTTTTTATTTATAAAGTCAAGGATCCCATATGCTTTTTTGACAGCTTATCAGCTTGGGCATCAATTAAAACTTCAACTTTCCCCACATGTACTTTCAAAATCTTATCAAACTGTGTCTCTAACCTACTGAACTAATGTGATAATCACAAAGATTTGTGTATGTGAACCCCAGGTCTCTCTGTTCCTGCACCACCTTTAAAATTGTACAATTTTATTTACATTGCCTCTCCTCATTCTTCCTCCCAAATGCATCACATCATACTTCTCTGCATTACATTTCATCTGCCATGTGCCTGCCCAATTCATCAGTCTGTCTATGTCCTCTTAAAGTGTGTTACTGTCCTCCTTCCTGTTTGCTACATTTCCAAGTTTTGTGCTATCTTCAGACTTTGAAATTATGCTCCCTATACCCAAGGCCACGTCGTTAACATATATCAAAAAAGCAGTGGTCCTAATACCGACCCCTGGGGACACCACTCTATACTCCCCTCCAGACTGAAAAACAACCGTTTACCACTGCTCTACTTCCTGTCTCTTAACCAATTTTGTATCCATGCTGCCACTGCCCCTTTAATGCCACAAACTTTAATTTTGCTAACAAGTCTATTGCATAGTACTTTATCAAACGCCTTTTGAAAGTCCATATACTAAAGATCAACTGCATTTTCATCAACCCTCTTCATTATTTCATCGAAGAACTCAATCAAGTTTGTCAGACATGATTTGCCTTTAACAAATCCATGTTTTCCCAAGTGACAATTAATTTTGTCTCGGATTATGGTTTCTAAAAGTTTCCCCACCACCTATGTTAGGCTGACTGGCCTGTAGTTACCGGGTTTATCTCTCTCTCCTTTTTTGAACAGGGGTGTAACATTTGCAACTCTCCAGTCCTCTGGCACCACTCCCATATCCAAGGAGGATTGAAAGATTGTGACCAGAATCTCTGCTATTTCCACCCTTACTTCTCTCAGCAACCTAGGAAGCATCCCATCCGGACAGGATGACTTTTCTACTTTGAGTGCTGCCAACCTTTTAAGTGCCTCCTCTTTATCTATTTTTATACTATCAAATTTCTCTACCCCTCCTCCTTTACTGCGACATTGACAACATCCTGTTTTTTGTGAAGACAGGTGCAAAGTACTCATTCAGTACTTAGGATCAAAATATTGAAACATTCATTTTAATTGGAAATAATTGCATTTGGGAGGTGAAAATCAAACAGTTTTGTGGTAAAGGCACAAACAAGATGGTATTTGTGATTATCAGGTTAATTCAGTAGATTAGAGACATAGTTTAATAAGCTTTTGAAAGTACATGTGGGGAAGGTTGAAGTTTTAATTGATGCTTAAGGTTTTATTTGATGAACAATAGTTTTTGTAAAACTAGAAAGCAATTGCACAATTAAATCGATCTTTTGCTGTGTAAAAGGATTATCTTAACTGGTAACTAATAGAAGATATAAAAGATTAATATGGTTTGTGGATTAATTTAATCCATCAGAGGAGTGACTTCACAGGAATAAAAGTGAGGTGGTGTGCTAATGTTCTTTCATCATTGCAATGTATACAGTTAACATGCGGTTATTATTTTTTTTAGCTTGCTCTTTTGAGTATTGAAATAATTGTCCTGTAATTTTTGTATTGATTATTATAACGTAGAATTAGAGCAACAAATACAATTACTTCCATCTCAAAATGCTCCAGTGTTTTTCTTCCAATTGCATAGGTCCGATGCCTCTCATAGCCTGCCGTTTGCTTCTCATTCCTTGAAACCAATTTTTAATTTATAATGACTTGCTGTAAACTTCAAAAAACTTTATAGTCTTAAGTTTTTGGTCTTTGTAGAAAAATAGTACTATAGTCACTAAAGGGTAAAAACAAAGGAAGATTTTTATTTGTGAGAAACATTTAGGCTTTGATATTAACCACCCACACTGGCCGGGAGAGAGTTGTGGCGGGGTTAAAGACTTAAGTACAGGGAACGCGTCCCCAACACGTCGTGCCCGTCAAGTTTTTTATGGCGGTGGATATCGAGGCATCCGACGGCGGGACACTTAATTAACATATTTGAATCGAGCTCCCACAGTGCAATTGGGAGCCCGATTTAAAATTCACTGCTGCTGCATGGGTTTACCAGGGGTCGGGAAACCCGGCAGTGAAAGGGAGGCAGGAGCTGTCGGCTCCATGAGGTAAGTGTCTTTCTCAGCACTCCTTGTGGGCCAGGAGGAGCAGGAGCGCTCCCCCTGGCCCCTCAAGGAAGCCTTTGGCCTCCCTCCTCCTGATCGCCAACATCTCTTGCCCTCCCATCGTCGACCTGTTTCCACCCTCCCGATTGCTGACCCCTCCTCCTCCTCTTCCCCCCTCCTGATTGACGACCTCTCTTCCCCCCCCCCGATCGCCGACCTCTCCTCCCCCTCCGCCGCCTCCTCCTCCCCCCTGATCGACGACCTCTCTTTTTCCCCCCTCCCGATCGCCGACCTCTCTTTTTTTCCCCCCTCCCGATCGCCGACCTCTCTTTTTTTCCCCCCTCCCGATCGCCGACCTCTTTTTTTTCCCCCTCCCGATCGCCGACCTCTCTTTTTTTCCCCCCTCCCGATTGCCGACCTCTTTTTTTTCCCCCCTCCCGATCGCCAACCTCTTATTTTCCCTCCTCCTGATCGCCGACCTTTTTCTTCCCCCTCCCGATCGCCGACCTTTCTTTTTTTCTCCCCTCTCGGTCGCCGACCTCGCTTCCCCCCTCTTTTTCCGACATCTCTTTTCCCCTCCTCCCTCCCAATTGCTGACCTTTCTTCCCCCTTCCATATCGCAGCCTCCCCCACCACCCCCCCCAACCCCAGCCCTGTTTGCCAACCTTCCCCTCTCCCGATTGCCGGAGACCATCCTCAAGGGACCCCGGCTACGGCCTCCTGCTGCTGGTGTTCCTTCCCTGTCGCCGGCCAGGCTGTCAATTTGGTCAGCTGCCGGGCGGGAAACGGAACAAAAAATTATAGAGGTCCTGCCGGACTGTCCACGTCCCCAGCCTCGCGGATTTCTTCAAAGCCTATTTAAGAAATGTTTTTGCATTTTACAGGCACATTTTTAATCTTTTTAGAGTGATTTTACTTTTATTCTAGTAATCTGACATTCTGAAGCTAACAGTATTATTCACATATTTGTTTCCAGCATCTTAACTTTAAAAATATGGCTGTTGGAAGTTGTCTTATCTTGATTAGACATAGTGACTGTTTTTGAACATTTGCCTTCAGACTGTCCTTTTTGCAGCCTGAAATGTGGGTAAGTAAATTGGTGAGAAAAAGAAAAAAAAATGCTGTGTGTAGACCTTGTTAAAGGTCTATTCTGAGAAAATTATGCATAATTGAATGGTATGTGGGGACTAAGTTTTGAACTCAGAATAGAGGTTAGTCATACAAGGAAGGAAGGATTTTTCAGCCTCATGTGTTCAGCAGCCATTGTTAGCTATTTCATTGTGTGATGGGAGCTGTGGAGGAGAGGTCAGCCCAGGAGTGCAGAGGGTTTTGAAGCCACATTACTTGAAAAACAAACTAGCCCAAGCAATGGACCAACCAAACCTGAGTCCTCTACCTGGCATAAGGCTCAGACTCAGCATGGTTGTTATGTTTGAAGTGTGTGCCTAGTCCATGAAGACCTCCAGGCAAAGTTAACCATTTTAACTATTTGCACTGCACTATCAGTCAGCTGCTATGCTGCCCTCTATTGCATTCAGCAGGAAACTGTTAAGTGACGCACCCAAATACATATATTTCAGCAGAGACCACCAGCAACAGGAGCATATGTAGTGATAGTTTTTTTAACATTGGTATCTTACCCAAGATATGTATATAGCCACTCTTGTTACCAACAGTCTTATGGTTACTTCAATTGGAAGGGCTATTATTTCATCAGTGTGCATGTTCCCTCCACCCCCATGGAAAATAACAAACACCAATGCATATTTCTCGGGGAGTATGAACAATGCTTTCATTGAGAGGTAATCAAATGTGATACAGCTCTTTGAAGGGAAAGGAAGGATAAATGCATGGATCCTTGGAGATATGCGCGACACGGTATAAGTATTGCTGATAAGTACTGCTGGTAACACTGCACAATTGCCAGAATCTAGTGGAAATTAAAATGACCAAAATGAGAAAACCAGGTCTTCATTGTATGGCCAATAATGACTGGAGCATAATGGTATCCAGTAAACACTAGCAGTATATCCAGGGTTACACGTATGAGGGTTTTATAGTTCCGTTCTTCTAATCCCAGCGATTTCTGCAATCAGCCAACGTTACTTTCAACAGTTCTATCATTGAGATATTTTCCTGCTTTGTTTTTGCTAAGAATTGAAGGTTGAAAATGCAGGTTGCGATTTAAAAAAAAATTCTTGGGATGTGGGGGTCTCTGCCAAGGCTGGCATTTATTGCCCATCCCTAGTTTCCTTTGAGAAGGTGGTGGTATGCCTTCTTCTTGAACCGCTGCAGTCCTTGTGGTGAAGGTGCTCCTACAATACTATTACGTAGGGAGTTCCAGGATTTTGACTCAGCGAAAGAACTGTGATATATGGCTAAGTCAGGATGGTGTGTGATTTGGAGGGGAACTTGGAGGTAATGGTGTTCCCCTGCACTTGCTGCCCATGTCCATCTGGGTGGTGGAGGTTGTGCGTTTGGGAGTTGCTGCAGTGCATCCTATAGATAATACACATTAGCATGCAGCCCTGTTACGTGGGTGGTGAAGGTGGTAAATGTTTAGGCTAGTAGGTGAAGTGCCGATCAAGCGGACTGAAGGTTGCGATATTAATAATGAATGCATTGTTATAAAATTCCTTTGCCCTCTATTTTAACAAAAACCTTAATCTGTTTATAAAGGATAATCTTTTTGTTAAAGTTGCAGATAGAGGAATTTCATGTGAATATAATAATGCATTCATTATTAATATTGCACTGCATAATCTCAACCCCAGAATATGTCCACTTTGCGTTACTTTTGAACAGCTGATTCTTTCTTTTCTGTACAATAATAGAATGACTGTCCCTAAGATGCATTAAGAGTAACACTGACCTAGAAATTGAATCGAGGCAAAATTGGGGCACAATCCCGGTGCAGCGCATGCAACAATGAAGTGAGCAGCAGGACTATGGCAATTTGGCCAGCCAGCCTCATTTGCCTATTACTGGCACGCTGCGGGTACCAGTAGTGGTCTCTGAGGCAGCTCGCCGGTTCTGTGGGGCAGCAAGATCGACGGGCTCAGATGCTAGCCAAGATCCTTAGCAGAGTCTGGAGTGGGGGGGTGAGGCAATCAGGAAAGGGATGAGTGGTGGCTGGCAGCATCCTGCGATTTTAACGTGGAGACGGGAGGAGCACTTTTGCTTCTGGCTCCACAAAAAGGTAAGTAAAAAAAGTTGCAACTTATTTTTCCGGAGGCAGCCTTTAAGGACCGCTGATTTGGTTGCTAAGTGCCAGACAAGACTGAGTGCAGCATGCACAGCTCATGTTGCGGTCATGCGCCATCGAATGTTGCAAAGGACCCCCCATGTGTAATGGGCAAATTAGATAGATTTCTTTCAGAAAATAATATTTTGGGATATAGTACATAAGTAACTTGAGACATGACGAATGGTAAATGTAACATGCTTGGGAGGAACAGGTGATTTTAGATCTATAGTTCTGAAAGCTTTCCGCCACTGGACATTTTCCTCACTTCATGTCTGGGTCTGCTGTAGACTCATTGATATAGATTGATTGCTATAATTAGTCAACAACTCCATTATTGTTATATCATGCGACTACCACGATGGTAGAAGGTTAACTAGGTGGACTTTGGTCTTTTTTCACCTAACTATTCCTGTGTTCCTATGTCTTTTAACTCATGCTAGCTAATTTTCTTAAAGGTGACAAGGGGAATAATTTTCCGAGTAATCACTGGTGGCGGGAAACAGAACCATGTAGTGACTTGGGTAAAGATAAGCAGAGAGTGGCAGGAAGAGACAG
The DNA here is from genome assembly GCF_035084215.1 of Heptranchias perlo. Lineage (NCBI taxonomy): Eukaryota > Metazoa > Chordata > Chondrichthyes > Hexanchiformes > Hexanchidae > Heptranchias > Heptranchias perlo. Next base: position 25,645,706 of record NC_090338.1, read on the forward strand.
AGTTTACCAATAATAGTGCAACAACAAGCAAGGTCAAAACAGGTAAAACGTCAAAATTAAAGACTCTTTGGGCCCGATTTTACCAGGGGTGCGGGTTTTCGGCGGGTGGGCCAGCGGGTGCGTTGAAAACGTGCCCGGTGAAATTAGTGGGTTGCCCGCGCGATCGTAGCAGGCAACACACTAATTGGATTCACTTACCTGCTCCTCCGGGTTCCCCGCTGTTGATCTGCGCGTCGAGCGGGCTGCGCATGCGCAGTAAGATCTGTCAGCTGGAGGCGCTCTATTTAAAGGGGCAGTCCTCCTCTGACAGATGCTGCCACAAACAGCAAAAATTACAGTATGGAGCAGCCCAGGGGGAAGGCTGCTCCCAGGTTTAATGATGCCTCACCCCAGGTATCATTAAATGGGGTGAGGAGGAGGGGGAGGACAGAGATCTTCCACCCGGCGGACGGGAGGAAGCGGCCTGCCTCTGCCACCAAGAAGGCCTGGCTCGAGGTGGCAGAGGAGGTCACCAGCGCCAACAACATATCGCCCACCTGCATACAGTGCAGGAGGCGCTCCAATGACCTCAGTAGGTCAGCCACAGTGAGAACACGTAGTCTTCCACCTACACTCCGTCTGCCACAACACTGCCCCCACCCCACATCTCCTTCGGCACTGCCAACACTACTCTGTCACATCACCCCTCATACCCACTCAAACCTCATCCTCATCTTACCTGCACCTACTCACCTCGCGAGTACTCACCCCGCCACTACCACGCAACCCAATCCTCATACAATCTCATGGCTCTATCCCATACTCACCCTCTCGTGCATCTCTCTCACGGCCAGCCTCACTCAACCTGCCACCACCTGTGCTGCAGCCACAGGGCATGCATCACATATGTACAGTAGGCAGCGTAAGGCAAACGTGTCGTGAGCATGAAGGGGATGCACAAGGGTGTTTGAGGGTTTGTCATGGTTCTTACTTCTATTAAATTAAAGAACAACTCACATCACACATTACATTGGCACCACTACTGCCATGTCTTCGTGAATCCTGTCCGGTTTGTGCAATAATGCCCGCTCCTGGGTATCCCTATGAGGACCCACCACTGATGCCACCCAGTGTGTCACTGCAGAGTGGGTGTAGGTGTATTTGCCGGGCTCTTCTGCGCAGACGACTGAGAGACATCGGGGATGTCCCCGGTTGCAGCCTGGAAGGCTGTGGAGCAGAAGTTCGGGAGGGCAGTGGTGACTTTGACAGCGACAGGTAAGAAGATGGTGCATGGGCCAGCCAGGAGCAGCTCGGCATGAAAGAGGCTGCAGATGTCCACGGCTACATGTCGACTGACTCTGAGCCTCCGTGTGCACTGCTGCTCAGAGAGGTCCAGGAGGCTGAGCCTCGGTCTGTGGAACGTGTGGCGAGGGTAGTGCCCTCTGCGACGCATCTCTCTCTGCGGTAGCCCTCCCTCCTGCTGTACAGGTGGATGTGTCACAGCACTCTGTTGTGGAGCTCCACGTGTCAGAGGTGGACGGCGTGGATGGCGAGGCTGGTGATGCTGTTCGCCCTCCGAGGAGGTCATGACTGCAGCTACGGCGGCCCCCATCCGCAAGATGTACATCTGAGGGGGTCCGCAAGGTGGGTACATGTCTCCGGACCCCGGGGTAAGTGTGCAGGTTGGTGACTTCGACCATCAGGAGGAGGGTGGTGGAGGCCAAACTTTGTCCCAAGTGACAGAGCGGCCTCCTGCAATGGCTGAGGGTCTTTCCCCCCCCCCCCCCCCCACCTGTCAAATGGACCTTTGCAGCTGCCACAGGCTGACAGCTGCAACACGTCCATTTCAACTGGGAGTGTTTCCCCCAGTGTGTGAAACAGTCCCATGTTTATCCAAAATCACACACAGCCCCTTAATCAGGTCAGTTAATGACCTGAACAAGCAAAGTAAATATTGTCAAGTGGCATCCCGCTGGCTTTAATTGCCTGCGGGATTCCCACCAGAGGGGGCTGTGCGCGCACGCCGGCGCGTCATCGGGGAACCCGGAAGTGGGCGGGATCGAGGCGCGATCCGGTCCCGCACCTGGATTTCGGGATTTTCGGGGCCCCCCCGCCGAGAACGCACCCGGTAGCGGGTGCTAAAATCGGGCCCTTTATCTGAATGCACAGAGCTTTCGTAACAAGATAGATGAATTAATTGCACAAATAGAGATAAATGGGTTTGACCTAATAGCCATTACAGAGACATGGGGCTCAATTTTAAAAGGGTGGCGGGCTGGCAGCCGGTGGGGGAGGGTCAATGGGCACGGGTAAACCTGAAAAAATCTGACCTTTCTCCACGCGATCGCAAGGTAATTAATCTTGTTTTTAGGTTAGGCGCCCGGCAGCCAGCCTGATTGACGGACTGGCTGCCGACAGGAGCTGCAACGCCGGGGGGGTGGTGGGGGGTGGTGGCGCGGAGAAAGAGAGAGAGAGAGACGTCATTGGGCACTGGAACAGAAACTGGGGGTGGGGCACAAAGATCGGAGGGGGGACAAAGATGGGGGGGGACATCAGACTTCGTCGGGGGGTTGAGACATCGGAGAAGAGACATCGGGGAGTGGGGGAGACATCGGAGCAGGGGGGTGCAGGTGACATCGTTTGAAAGGTAGGTTTATTTATTTTTTTAACTTTGTGAAATTTTTTAAATTTAATTTATTTAGTTTATTTTTGCCTGATCCAGCCTTGGTTTCACCAGGCGTGAATCGGAAGCCGAGGGAAAGCCGCCCAGATAAGTTTAAAATTGTGGCAACTACCTACTATGTAACAAATAAAGTACCTCAAGTACCTCAACGAGGTACATTTGCTTCTTTAAACATCGTCCGGCAGGTGTTCTGAATTCCAGAACTGCGCATGCACACAGATGTGTCTGTGTGTGAGACGCGGAAGTCGGCGGGTTGGAGCCGGGTTCCTTACCCACTCCGGATTTTACCGATTTTTGCTGCCCCCCCTGCCCCCCATTGCACCTGGACTTTCATTTGAAAATCAAGCCCATCATTGCAAAACAACCACATATTCCAGGGTACATGATATTTAGAAAAGACAGGCAGAATGGAAAAGGAGTGAGTGTAGCCCTAATAATAAGGGATGACATAAGTGGTGAGAAAGGATCTTGGCTCGGAAGATCAGGAAGTAGAATCAATATGGGTGGAAATTAGAAATAACAAGGGGCAGAAAACACTGGTGGGAGTAGTTTATAGGCCCCCTAATAGGAGCAATACCGTTGGACAGAGTATTAATCATGAAATAATGGGAGCTTGTAACAAAGGAAATGCAGTCATCATGGGGGACTTTAATCGGCATATAGACTGGGCAAATCAAATTGGCAAAGGTAGTTTGGAAGACAAGTTCAAGGAATGTATTCGAGATGGTTTCCTAGAGCAATACATAATGGAACCAACCAGGAAACAGGCTATTTTAGATCTTTTTTATGTAATGATATAGGGTTAATTAGTAATCTCGCAGTAAAAGAACCTCTGGGGAAGCGTGATCATAATATGATAGAATTTCACATTGAGTTTGAAAGTAACGTACTTAAATCAGAAACTAGAGTCTTAAACATAAATAAAGCCAATTACATAGGTATGAGGGGCGAGTTGTCAAAGGTAGATTGGGAAATTAAATTAAAGGGTTTGACAGTTGAAAAGCAATGGCAAACATTTAAAGAAATATTTCAATATTCTCAATAAGAATACATTCCATTGAGAAATAAAAACTCCACGGGAAAAGTGATCCACCCATGGCTAACTAAAGAAGTTAAGGAGAGTATTAGATTGAAAGAAGAGGCCTATAATGTTGCCAAAAAGATAATAAGCCTGGGGATTGGGAGAGTTTTAGAAACCAACAAAGAATGACCAAAAAATTGATGAAAAGGGAGAAAATAGAATTTGAAAGTAAACTAGCAAGAAATATAAAAACAGATTGTCAGAGCTTCTATGTGTATGTAAAAAGGAAGAGAGTAGCAAAAGTAAACATTGGTCCCTTAGAGGCTGAGAGAGGAGAAATTAAAATAGGGAATCAGAAAATGGCAGAAGCATTAAACAAACATTTTGTATCTGTCTTCACAGTAGAAGACACAAAAAGCATACCAAAAATAGTGGGGAACCATGGGGTAAATGAGAGTGAGGAACTTAAAACAATTACTATCACGAGAGAAAAAATACTGGACAAACTAATGGGACTAAAACCCGACAAATCCCCTGGACCTGATGGCCTACATCCTAGGGTTCTAAAAGAGGTGGCTGCAGAGATAGCGAATGCATTGGTTTTGATCTTCCAAAATTCTCTAGATTCTGGAATGGTCCCAGTGGACTGGAAGGTAGCAAACGTTACCCCGCTATTCAAGAAGAGGGGAAGAGAGAAAACAGGGAACTATAGGCCAGTTAGCCAGACATCGAAGAATAAGAGGAGATTTCATTGAAACATATAAGATTATGAGGGGGCTTGACAGGGTAGATGCTGAGAGATTGTTTTCTCTGGCTAGAGAGTCTAGAACTAGGGGGCACAGTCGCAGGATAAGGTGTCGACCATTCAAGACTGAGATGAGGAGGATTTTTTTCATGCAGAGGGTTGTAAATCTTTGGAATTCTCTACCCTAGAGGGCAGTGGATGCATGAATCATTGAATATGTTCAAGGCTGAGATGGATAGATTTTTGGACTGTAGGGGAATCAAGGAATATGCGGATTGGGCGGGAAAGTGGAGTTGGGGTCGAAGATCAGCCGTGATCTTATTGAATGGCGGAGTAGGCTCGAGGGGCCGTCTGGCCTACTCCTGCTCCTATTTCTTATGTTCTTATGAAACATTGCCTGCAGTAGAGCATATTGGGTGTTTTCCATCCATTGATTTCAATATTCAGAAAATTACCCTGCCTACTGACTGAGCAAATGTGTCAGGTTGAAAAGAGAGTGAAGTAAATGACTCATGTTAACCACTGAAGAATCCTAAATTCAACATATGTAGAAAAAAGTAGTTGAACTTAAAATAGATTGCAGTTTTTGACACAATATCAAGTGAAAACAACTAATTATGGTAATGGAAAGAGTCACGGTTAAGATATATTTTTATTAAGGGTGAGTTTACAAAATCTTTGCCCAGAGTTACAGAAGGGTAGAATTAGTTGAGTTGGATTGGATAGCGTTTGCCCTTCAATAAAATGCTAAAGAGTACAGGTGTGCTCTCATAGAAAATACTGGTTTCTCAACATTGAAGTTTGCTGCAATTTGAGTACTTTGCAAACATAAGGCTTGATTCCTTAAACAAAGTACCTAATAATCTGTAGTACCAGCCACATAGGTAAAACAAAAGCCAGAATGTAACATTGTTACCACAATGTCCAAATCATATAAGAAAAGGTATTCTAGATATTTCGTCCACTTTCATATTCTTAATGAACAAGTGTGAGAATAATTTATACTTCCTGAAGGATATCTGAAAATTTAGTTCTGATATTATTATGGAAATTAATTTGTATTCAACTCTTTTGGGCAGAGATTTAAGGATAAATTTTGAAATGCAATGAGCCGCTTGTTCATGTGTGTGGCTCGCCTGGGATGTGGGGGTTGAAAAATACCGGGAGTAGGTCTTGCCACTACTCACTGCCAAGATCTCACAGGCCAACTTCTTGGGCCCGATATTAGGAGCGCGGCGGTTTGGCAGCGGGGGGTCGACTGGGCGCGTGGGTAACGCGCCCAGTGAAATCGGGGTGCTCCGCACGCAATCGCAGCTTGATTGAAGGTACTTACCTTTGCTTCCGGGTTTCACGCTGGAAAGCTGCGCAGCGGGCGGATGCGCCAGCATAGGCTGTCAGCTGGAGGAGCTCTATTTAAAGGGGCAGTCCTCCACTGACTGATGCTGCAGAAAATAGGCAAAATTACAGCATGGAGCAGCCCAGGGGGAAGGCTGCTCCCAGGTTTAATGATGCCTCACTCCAGGTCTTATTGGATGGGGTGAGGAGGAGGGGGAGGACAGAGATCTTCCCCCCGGCGGGCGGGAGGAAGTGGCCTGCCTCTGCCACCAAGAAGACCTCGCTCGAGGTGGCAGAGGAGGTCACCAGCACCACCTGCATACAGTGCAGGAGGTGCTTCAATGTCCTAAGTAGGTCAGCCGAAGTGAGTACACTTACTCATTCCCCTACACTCTGTCTGCCACATCACCGCCCCCTGCACTGCCAACACTACTCTATCACATCGCTCCTCACACCCACTCAAAGCTCATCCTCATCTTACCTGCACTTACTCACCTCGCCAGTAATCATCCCACCACTACCACTCAACCCAATCCTCATACAATCTCATGGCTCTATCTCATACACACCCTCTCATGCATCTCTTTCACGGTCAGCCTCATTCAACCTGCCACTACCTGTGCTGCAGCCACAGGGCATGCATCACATATGTGCAGTAGGAAGCGTAAGGCAAACGTGTCATGAGCATGAAGGGGATGCACAAGGGTGTTTGAGGGTTTGTCATGGTTTTTACTTATATTTAATTTCTGATCAACTCACATTATATATTATATTGTCACCACTACTGCCACGTCTTTTCAAATCTTGTCTGGTCTGTGCAATAATGCCCTTTCCTGAGGATCACTATGAAGACCCACAACTGATGCCACCCATTGTGTCACTGCAGAGTGAGTGTCGGTGTATTTGCAGGGCTCTTTTGTGCAGACGACTGAGAGACGTCAGCGATGTCCCCAGTGGCAGCCTGGAAGGATGCGAAGGAGAAGTTGTTGAGGGCAGTGGTGACTTTGACAGCGACAGGTAAGAAGATGGTGCTCGGGTCAGCCGGGAGCAGCTCGCCATGAAGGAGGCTGTAGATGTCCACGACTACATGTCGAGTGACTCTGAGCCTCCATGTGCATTGCTGCTCAGAGAGGTCCAGGAAGCTGAGCCTCGGTCTGTAGACCCTGTGGCGAGGGTAGTGCCTTCTGCGACACATCTCTCTCTGCCGTTGCCCTCCCTCCTGCTGTGCAGGTAGATGTTTCACAGCACTGTGTTGTGGAGCTCCATGTGTCAGAGGTGGACGGCGAGGCTGGTGATGCTGTTCGTCCTCCGAGGAGGTCATGACTGCAGCTACGGCGGCGCCCATCCGTTTGAGGGGGTCCGCAAGGTAAGTAAATGTGTCTGGACACCGGGGTAAGTATGCAAGTTTGTGAATTTTATTGTTAGGAGGAGGGTGGTGGAGGCCAAACTTTGTCCAAAGTGACAAAGTGGCCTCCTGCAATGAGTGAGGGTCTCCCCACCCCCCCCCACCTATCAAATGGACCTTTGCAGCTGCCACAGGCTGATGGCTGCAACACATCCATTTCAACTGGGAGTGTTTCCCCCAGTACGGGAAACAGTCCCAGTTGACTTGAAAATCCTACCCCTCCTAAAATATCAGGTCAATCAGGTCTGTAAACGACCTGAAGTACCTAGTTAATTACTTTAAGTGGCACCCCGCTGGCTTTAATTGCCGGCGGGAGTCCCACATGCGGGGGCTGCGCGCGCATGTCAGCGCGTCACTGGGGAACCTGGAAGTGGGTGGGTTGGAGCCGGGCTTCGGACCCGCCCCGGGAATCCCCGATTTTCGGAGCCCCCCCCCCCCCCCCCGCCACCAACGCACCTGCTTGGGGGTGCGAAAATCGAGCCCCTTGTGTCTACTTTGTGCGATTGCTGCCATCACTTTAGGATACTTAACATTAATTTAAGCTCCCTAAAATGCTGCAATGTGAAAAAACAAGTAAACTCCAAAAAAGTAAATCTAAATCAAAAACATAAGAATAAACAAATGCATCCAATAAAATGCAAAAAAGGAACTCAAAAATGCTAAAGGCTCCCGATGGCTGTACAACATATGCCCATTGGTTACATCAAAATTATGTTAGTGAGGATGGAGCTTCTCTACCATTCATTTTCCCCAGAGAGGCAAAATCATTTTTCTATGCAAATAAAAAGTTGGAGCATGTTGGACCTTACTTTTTGGCCTTTGACTTTTTCTTTCTTAAAGCGATATTTTGCTAGTTGGAGATTGTTTCTGACATTTAAAAAAAAATTGAATTCCTTTTATTGCATTTTATTGGATGCATTTGTTTATTCTTATGTTTTTGACTTAGATTTACTTTTTTGGGATTTGCTGTTTTTTTCACATTGTAGCACTTTAGGGAGCTCAAACTCATTTTAAGCACCCTAAACTGTTACATCTGGTATTGCTCTGAGAATTCCTCTTGTTCTCTGGGATCTTGAAGCTGAGGAGGAATTGCAGAGGAATGGTTAAGGGAGGTCTGCCTGCATTTGAGCTACTTGGATATGTCAGAGGAGATATGCCTTCTCTACCTATGTTTCACGAGTAAACTTTTTCTCCAGATTGGGATTGTGCCTTTGACATATGTACTTGTTGTACAAAAAGAAGTGTAGTTTTGAGTTGCAGTAAGTTGAAGGATCACATGCCCAGTGACAGACATGTATCGAAATTGCAGGTCAACCTCATTCAGCAGCATCTCCATTTTGCTAACCATGGAACAGGGGATTGGGTGCTACATCGCTCTGCTTTGTACCTCCACATCCGTTTTCTTATCATGTTTTATCCGGAATACCTTTCACCCATCTCTCTATTTCAGAGTCTGCCAAAAGATTGAAATGCATTTTGAACCTTTCTAAAGTTATAATTTTTTTTCCTGCCCAATATGGCTACATCTTTAAGTGGCTGCATCCTTTTAATTTCAGCTAAAGCATGATTTTGCAGTCCACTCATTAGGCTGCCTCCCTGCCCAAGGCCAAAGCTGTGCAAGCCACTGTGAATATTTATGTAAATAAACTGACTCCATAAAATTGTGAGCACTCAGTTCACCGTGCAGTAGGCTAGCTTTGCGTGAGCAGCTAGTCATTGAAGCATAAACTTAACCTTGAGCAACAAACTGGCCCTTTAGTTCTAGTTTAAGACAGAACATAGCCATATCTTGAAATTGTTAATTCTAACTCATCAGATTATTTTAGCCATAGAATTTATGTCTAAAGTTAGCATACAGGTTTATGTTAAACGTCAAAAACTGATCTCCAGCCAGCAATGACTAGAAAAGAGTCTATTAAGGATTTTCCGCTTGTACAGATTCTCAACTTGCTATCTGGGCATAAAAGAGAGAGGATGTCCTTGAGGGGTCAAAGACAAAAATCTATTTGGTTAGAGTTAAGGAACAATAGAGGTGGCATTACACTACTGGGTGTATTCTATAGGCTACCAACTAGTGTAAAGGATATAGAGGAGTCAATTTGCAGGGAAATCACAGAGAGATGCAAGAACTATAGAGTAGTGATAATGAGGGACTTCAACTATCCTAATATAGACTGGGATAGTAATAGTGTAAAGGGCAAAGAGGGGGAGGAATTTCTGAAGTGAGTTCAGGAGAACTTTCTTGATCAGTGTGTTTCTGGCCCAACGAGGAAGGAGACAATGCTGGATCTGGTTCTGGGGAATGAGGCGGGTCAAGTGGAGCAAGTGTCAGTGGAGGAGCATTTAGGGAACAGTGATCATAGTATCATAAGGTTTAGATTAGTTATGGATAAGGACAAGAAGCAATCTAGAATAAAAATACTTAATTGGAAGAGGGCCAATTTCAGTTGGTTGAGAACGGATCTGGCCCAGGTAAACTGGAAATAAAGATCGGCAGGCAAAACTGTAATCGAACAATGGGCGGTCTTTAAAGAGAAGATAGTTTGGGTACAGTCTGGGTACATTCCCATGAGGGGGAAAATTGGGGCAACCAAAGCCAGAACTCCCTGGATGAAGAAAGAGATAGCGAGTAAGATGAAGCAGAAAATGGGGGTGTATGACAGATGTTAGGTTGATAATACAAGTGAGAAGCAGGCTGAATATAGAAAATACAGAGGAGAAGTGAAAAAGGAAATCAGAGGGGCAAAGAGGGAGAATAGACTGGCGGCTAACATTAAAGGGAATCCAAAAGACTTCTATAGGGATATAAATAGTAAATGGGTAGCAAGAGGAGGGGTGGGATCAATTAGGGACCAAAAAGGAGATCTATGCATGGAGGCAGAGGGCATGGCTGAGGTACTAAATTAGTACTTTGCATCTGTCTTTACCAAGGAAGAAGATGCTGCCAAAGTTATAGTAAAAGGGGAGGTACTTGAGATACTGGATGGGGTGAAAATTGATATAGTAGGTACTAGAAAGGCTAGCTATGCTTAAAGTAGATAATTGTAAACAATTTTACAACACCAAGTTATAGTCCAGCAATTTTATTTTAAATTCACAAGCTTTCGGAGGCTTCCTCCTTCGTCAGGTAAATGTGCCACATTTACCTGACGAAGGAGGAAGCCTCCGAAAGCTTGTGAATTTAAAATAAAATTGCTGGACTATAACTTGGTGTTGTAAAATTGTTTACAATTGTCAACCCCAGTCCATCACCGGCATCTCCACATCATAAAGTAGATAAGGCAACCAGTCCAGATGGGATGCATCCTATGTTGCTGAGGGAAGTAAGAGTGGAAATTGCAGATGTGCTGGTCACAATCTTCCAATCCTCCTTAGATACGGGGGTAATGCCAGAGAACTGGAGAATTGCAAATGTTACACCCTTGTTCAAAAACGGGTGTAAGGATAAACCCGGCAACTACAGGCCAGTCAGTTTAACCTTGGTTGGGGGGAAGCTTTTAGAAACGATAATCCGGGACAAAATTAGTAGTCACTTGGATAAGTGTGGATTAATGAAGGAAAGCCAGTATGGATTTGTTAAAGGCAAATCGTGTTTAATTAACTTGATTGAGTTTTTGTCTGACGTAACAGAGACGGTTAATGAGGGCAATGCGGTTGATTATGTGTATATGGACTTTCAAAAGACGTGTGATAAAGTGCTACATAATAGGCTTGTCAGCAAAATTAAAGCCCATGGAATAAAAGGGGCAGTGGCAGCATGTATACAAAATTGGCTAAGTGACAGGAAAAAGAGAGTAGGGGTGAACACTTGTTTTTCGGACGGGAGGAAGGTATACTGTGGTGTTACCCAGGGATCGGTACTAGGACCACTGTTTTTTTGATATATTAATGACTTGGACTTGGGTGTACAAGGGCACACTTTCAAAATTTGCAGACGACACAAAACATGGAAGTGTAGTAAACAGTGAAGAAGATAGTAATAGCCTTCAAGAGGGCATAGACAGGCTGGTGGAATGGGCGGACACATGGCAGATGACATTTAACTCACAGAAATGCGAAATGATACATTTTGGCATGAAGAACGAGGAGAGGCAATATAAACTAAATAGTACAATTCTAAAGGGGGTGGAGGAACAGAGAGACCTGGGGGTAAATGTGCACAAATAATTGAAGGTGGCAAGACAGGTTGAGAAAGCAGTTAAAAAAGCGTATGGGATCCTGGGCTTTATAAATAGAGGCATAGAGTACAAAAGCAAGGAAGTTATGTTGAACCTTTATAAAACACTGGTTTTATTGTGTCCAATTCTGGGCACTGCACTTTAGGGAGGATGTGAAGGCCTTAGAGAGGGTGCAGAAAAGATTTACTAGAATGGTGCCAGGGATGAGGGACTTCAGTCACATGGATAGACTGGAGAAGCTGGGGTTGTTCTCCTTAGAGTAGAGAAGGTTGAGAGGAGATTTGATAGAAGTGTTTAAAATCATGACGGGTTTAGATAAAGTAAATAAAGAGAAACTGTTCCCATTGGCAGAAGGGTTGAGAACCAGAGACACAGATTTAAGGTGATTGGCAAAAGAACCAAAGGTGACGTGAGGAAAAGCTTTTTTACGCAGTGAGTAGTTATGATCTGGAATGCATTGCCAGAAATGGAGGTGGATGCAGATTCATTGGTGGCTTTCAAAAAGGAATTGGATAATTATTTTAAGAGAATAAATGTGCAGGGCTACGGGGAAAAAGTGGGGGAATGGGACTAACTGGATTGCTCTCACAAAGAGTCGGCACTGGCTTGATGGGCCGAATGCTCTCCTTCTGTGCTGTAACAATTCTATGATTCTAAAACTGGCATTGCAGATTCATCACCCATTATGGAAACTGCCCGATTTTCATTTTATAACGAGCGGTCGATGTACAACGTCAGTTTTACGCCCAAGTTGAAAATCAACCCCAGTGCTTTTTAATGCTGTTTGTTTCATGACCTTCAGCAGATCTCTGGATCAGTCTAATAATGTGAATTTAGTAATAACTAGCAGGGAAAAGTTACCTAATTCAGCTTTAAAAAGTAGTTATGTAATCATTGAGCAATTAACAGTTACATGATTTTAAACAGAAGTATGGACAGTAATAGTAATTTTAGTGCAGCACAGTCGTAATGTTGGAAGTCTAGCTTTTATATTTCCTTTTACCTCAGAAGATGAACTGTGTTGACCAGCAGCTTAAAAATATGTTAAAAGAATGTCAATTATTGTCAATTTAAAGAAGATCCTTATCTTATACACAAGAATGCAAAAAGCTTGGACTCCTTACATATGTCCAACATTTTACCAGTGTTGATGTTAATAATAAATGTTGGCAGGTTAAAATGGACTCTACGTAAACTTCTTACCAAGTATGGGCTTTATCTTTTTATATCATGGCCCTGGATTTCCTCGCTATCTTCATCACTTAAGCTGTTATTACACCGTTATTGCACTATAATCCATCGAGGAGACTCATTTTAGTGTAGTACCTTGCTTATGTTAGTTAATGAGCTAGATGTGAATTTCCTCAATCTTTTTGGCAGCTTTGATGATCCGCCCACCCAAGCCCTGCAGGGCTCATTTGCATGAGTGAGCCACTCACCTGGTAGTGCTGTTGGTAGAATACTGCCCTGTGGGCACTGTTTATCTGTGACTGCTCATGTGTCTGGCAAGAGGCACTTCAGATAAAGGTGGGAGATACTCTGTGGATAAAATGTAGAAGGTTGGAGGAAAGTATCTCTGCAGACTGCCCTTACTATCCCCAAGTCCTCTACTTCATATTTCTCAGTTTATTGCACCATTTGAACACTTTTTAAAAAAAAGTGTGGGGCAATTTTCATCTGGAGTGAACATCAGACAGGCAGTGGTCGGAGTGATTGCGCTGCCCACCTAATGGCTCCAATGGGAGGCCCAAATCATTTTCATGGTTGGGCCTCGTCAAAATATTTTGGGTGAGCTGCCAGCGCTTAGTAAGTGCATAAAGATAGCTTGCCATTGGGGTGATGGGGAACCCAGTGCCTCCTCCGTGGAGCCAGTTAGTCCTGAGGGAGGAAGGGAGGGGGGTGGGGTGGGGTGGCAATCTGGGGCAGGGCACTGAACGGCCGGCAGTGGGCCTGAAGATTTTTGTAGCGACGGGTCATACTTTTATTAACCCCACAAAAGTTACGGTAAAATAGCTTTTGGTGCTGTTTTCTGAGCTGCCTGTAGTGATCCCTTTAAGGACCATTGGTTAGGCTGCTCAATGCATGGTACCAGTAGGCGCACTTTGCACGTCACATTGGTACTTGAAAATTGCAGACGGGTCCTACATCCGGTGTAGGACCCCAATTTAAATATCTTAATATGGATCCTGCGTGTTTTAGGCAGGAGTGCTAGCCATGCATTTCGAGGCCCACTCAAAAATCGAGTCAGGCAGGGCCTTTTTTCAATTTTCAGCTGCTTACTGTTTCAATTTCCAGCATGAATGGAGCAGCAGTAGTTGAAAATTGTCCAGTGTCACATTAAAAGGTCCCAAGAGAGTTTTGAGGTCTTTACTACACGGAAAACATTTTACATCCTTCACCCCTTGTGTCTTATGTAGAATGTAGTAGTTCCCTTGTTTGCATGTAATGGTAGTTACTAAATAGGATAGGTGCTTTGTTGTACCATGTTCATGAACAAAAACTAAATAGGGTTGTTGCATCTGGAAGTGTGACACTAATTTCATCAGAACCAACTTTACAGCACTGGCCTCTTTTTAAAAAAAAATAGGTACCATATTCTGAAGGTGTTTGGTTGCCACAGATCATCAGACTCCAGTATTGACATTCAGTCAACTAAAACCTAGTTGCTTTATTTAATACTTCATCTGGGTTCTGGTTCTAAATGGAGCATCAGTAAAGTATCATCAAGATTTAGTGCCTGACACCTTATTCTGTGCACCGTTTTTTAGAAAAGCCTGTTGTAAGGAATGGATGGTTAATATTTGCTATTGGTTGTGATCGTTCAGATAAATAATTGTTCCTAAAATGTTTGAGCATGAATTCCATACAGTCTTCAGGGAAGCAGTGCCCACACGCAGTATTCCACCAACAGCACCGCCAGGTCAGTGGCTCTCCTATGGCAGGCGTGGTAGTGTTAACATGATTTGCCTGCTGTAAGCAGTGGTCGGTTATACCATAATAGGTTAAGTCTCCTCATTTCGATATCAGGGTTAAGCCTCCTCATTTTGTTGCTCTAACAGACTGAAGCTAGCTAACATATTCTTGACAGGCTGAAATCAAACGATATTCAGGTGCTAAAAATTAAACGGCAGCCTATGAATTCATGGCCATTTCCGATTGTGCATTCCTCTCTTCCCCTTCATGGCTATTTTGATGCCTTTGATGAATCTAATTACTAGTACCAAGGGCCGATTTCACAAATAGAGGGGATTTACGAGGTGTAAACTTACTGAAGACCCTAGTGAACTGCCTGAAGTAGCTAACTTGCTTAATATTTTATAACCGGCGCCTTTGTAATTGACTCCTTTGTAACTAACAAGTAATGATGCTGTGTGGAATATTATTCATAGGATTCTTTTGGCCTGGAGCCCATCTCTTTCAAATGCTACATGAAATATTTTGACAAAAATATCTCTTCAGTAACCTGGATCTTATTGGATTCTGTGATTGCTGGGATATTTAATCTAAGAGTTGTGTCTGAAAAGAAAGTTGAGGTGCTAGCTGTGTTGTGGACTTGGACTGCTACCACCTGGATATGACACAGTAGAATTCCCTAAATAAGGCTGCCAAGAATATATGGCCCCAAATGGAAACTTAGATATCAGTCCCATGCTTCAAATGCCCAAGAAAAGGGGAAATATAATACTGAGCTACTTTTTTGTTTCTTCGTTTGGTCTGTGGTTAAAGACTTACCTCAAGGGAAGACTTACAAAAGTCATTTTTACCCTAGCATTTGCCAGTTCCTTAAGCTAAAAATGTAAGTTCAAATTTATCTGGATGTGTTTTAGTTTTTAGCATACAAATTTTAGCCCTGGGTATTTTGCATTGGGGCGTTAGGTTGTTTTTCTACTCATTTTTGAAGTTCTGCAGCATTCGAAAATAAAACAGTAATACTAGACATGGAGTCCATGCTTCTCTGACTTCAGCATTATAATGAGAACTTACCTGAAATAAAACATTTTTATAAATGTGTGCTGCCCTGTTAGAAGGCAGTCTTTATATACTTTTCATGAGATGAAGCGACCTCAAACATGCTGCTACACAGGATAGCTGATGTGGATTAAAAGCTGAAATAACACAAGAAAGTTTAACTAGATAATATAATTTAATTTTGACAATGGGCAGATTTTTCTTTATTAATCAGATACTTAGATGGAGGGCCTAATGGGGGTATATGTGCACAAATCTTTGAAGGTGGCAGGACAGGTTGAGAAAGCAGTTAAAAAAGCATTCGGGATCCTGGGCTTTATAAATAGAGGCACAGAGTACAAAAGCAACAAAGTTATATTGAACCTTTATAAAACACTGGTTCGGCCACAGCTGGAGTAATGTGTCCAATTCTGGGCACTGCACTTTAGGTAGGATGTGAAGGCCTTAGAGAGGATGCAGAAAAGATTTACTAGAATGGTCCCAGGGATGAGGGACTTCAGTTACGTGGACAGACTGGAGAAGCTGGGGTTATTCTCCTTAGAGCAGAGAAGGTTGAGAGGAGATTTGATGGAAGTGTTCAAAATCATGAAGGGTTTAGATAAAGTAAACAAAGAGAAACTGTTCCCATTGGTGGAAGGGTCGAGAACCAGAGACACAGATTTAAGGCAAAAGAACCAAAGGTGACATGAGGAGTGCAGTTAGTAGTTATGATCTGGAATGCGTTGCCTGAAAGGGTGGTGGAAGCAGATTCCATCGTGGCTTTCAAAAAGGAATTGGATAAATACTTGAAGGGAAAACATTTTCAGGGCTATGGGGAAAGAGGAGGGGAATGGAACTAACTGGACTGCTCTTACAAAGAGCCGGCACCGGCTTGATGGGCTGAATGGCCTCCTTCTGTGCTGTAACCATACTGTGGTTTTATGATTCTAAACCTATGTTGTACACCATCCATGTTGAAAACAGATTGTTTTAAACAGCAGGAGAGAAAACAAGATCAATCAAGAAGTAGCGGTTAGGCAAAGTTTTGATTTTAAAAGCCTTTACGTTATCAGAGGGAAAAAAAGGCTGAGGGAGGTAAGGAGTTTAAGATCCTGGGAAGTAGAGTTAGAGTAGAGGACACTGCAACAAGTCTTGATTTCAATATAGTAAGGATCCAGGGAAGAGAAAGAGTATGTAGGACTGTGTAGTTCAAGCTTAAGAGGAACAAGAGAGAAAAGTTTAGGGAAGCATTACTGATAAAAAATCAAGAAAAATGAAAAAAGGTTGTAATGGGTAGTGCTAAAGGATGGAAGCTAGAATTAGACCGCACAGAAGGAGGCCATCTGGCCCATCGTAAAGATCTATTCAATTAGTCCCACTCCCCTGCTTTTTCCCCATAGCCCTCCAAATTTTTCCTTTTCAAGTATATATCCAATTCCCTTTTGAAAGTTACTATTGAATCTGCTTCCACCACCCTTTCAGGCAGCGCATTCCAGATTATAACAAATCGCGGCATAAAAAAATTCTCCTCATCTCCCCCTGTTTTTTTTGCCAATTATCTTAAATCTGTGTCCTCTAGTTACCGACCCTCCTGCCAGTGGAAACTGTTCCTCCCTATCTACAGTTTCAAAACCCTTTATAATTTTGAATACCTCTATTAAATCTCCCCTTAACCTTCTTTGCTTTGAGGAGAATAATCCCAGTTTCTTTAGTCTTGCCACATAACTGAAGTCCCTCATCTCTGGTACCATTCTAGTAAACCTCCTCAGCACCCTCTCCTAGGCTTAGATACCCTCTCCAAGGCCTAGAAATTAGGCAATGTTCACATTACCAGGATAAGGCTTACAATTTTTAAAAATTCATTGTCAGGATATGGGCTTCACTGGCAAGGCTGGCATTTTATTGCCCATCCCTAGTTGCCCTGAGAAGGTGATGAACCTTTTTCTTGAACTGATGCAACGAATGACTTGCTAGGCCAGTCAACAACAACGACAATGACAGCCTATAGCGCCTTTAACGTAGTTAGGACAAGTGATCATAAGCTTGGTCGAAGAGGTAGATTTTAAGGAGTGTCTTAAAGGTAGAGAGGTGGAAAGATGGAGAGGTTTAGGGATGAAATTCCAGAGCTTAGGGCCTAGACTTCTGAAGACACGGATGCTGGGAGGGGGTGAAGGAAGTCGAGGATGTACTAGAGGCCAGAGTTGGAGGAATGCAGAGTTCTTGAAGGGTTGTAGAGATGGAGGAGGTTACAGAGATAGGGAGGGGTGAGGCCCTGAAGAGATTGGAACACAAGGATGAGAATTTTAAATTCCTAGTTTTGATGGACCGGGAGCCAATGTAGGTCAGCGAATGCAGGGGTGGTGGGCGAACGGGACTTGGTGCAAGTTAGGATATGGGCAGCAGAATTTTGGATGAGCTCAAGTTTATGGAGGGTGAAAGATGGGAGGCCAGCCTGGTGAGCATTGGAATAGTCGAATCTGGAGGTAACAAAAGCAGATGGGCAAGTCATTCGTTGCATCAGTTCAAGAAAAAGGGGTGGATACGGGCGATATTACAGAGATGGAAGTAGATGGTCTTAGTAATGGAGAGGATATGGGGTCGGAAGCTCAGCTTAGGGTCAGATAGGACAGTGAAGTTGTGAACGGTCTAGTTCAGCCTGAGATAGTGGCCAAGGAGGGGTATGGAATCAGTAGCTAGGGTATGGAGATTGTGGCGGGGTTAGAAAACAATGGCTTCAATCTTCCTAATGTTTAATTGGAGAAAAAGTCTGTTCATCCAGTACTGGATGTTGGACAAGCAGCGTGACAAATCAGAGGCAGTGGAAGGGTCGAGAGAGGTGGTGGTGAGGTCGAGCTGTGTGTCATCAGTGTACATGTGGAATCTGATGTGTTTTCGGATGATGCTGCCGAAGGGTTGCATGTAGATGAAAAATAGGGGGCGAGGGATAGAACAACATGGTTAAGAGTCAATCACTTTGATGTGGGACTGGAGTCACATATCGGCCAGATTGGTAAGGTTGGCAGGTTTTTGTGCTGAATAATTGAGCTCTTGAAATAATTATCACATTGGGGCAGAAATCGCTTGTGAAATAATGGAGAGCTCAACAGCGCTCTGCGTTCTTAGTGGCAAAATGGAGGAGCAAGTTTCGGTGTTTGCATACGCGCAGTGAAAAGTGAAAATCCGGAACTTGCTCCTAGTGGTTCGCCAGTGATATGACAGCTTTGAATTAAAGATATCGAATGCTGCAATCACAGAAATCATTGAAAAAGCGCAAACTTGCTCATCTGCCCAGCTGGAAAGTAACTAATTATGCCACCAAACAGATACGCTTAAAAATACAGGTCTAAACTAAGATATAACAGCGCAGTAAATCTTAATGCAAGAGATTCTCTTGTAAAAGATTACAGAGGAGAGACAGATTTTAGGTTGATAAAACTAAGCATATTGGGTTGGATTCTCCTTTGCAGTGGAGAATGGCAGAAAATGTGGGCAGTGAGGCCTACCACCGCTTCACTGTCCGACATACATTTCCCTCCCCCAGCCCATACCAGGACCATTGCTGGCTGCTCCTTCTTTGTATGCTGCATACAAATGGTGGCAGGGTCAGGGCCCAGATTCTCGACGGAATTCTCTTGTGTCCATCCTTTTTACCATCACTTCCCAGAGCTGCCATAAGGTAGGTGGCAGTCTCCGCTGAGGCTTACTGAGCTTCTGATCTCTGGAGCACATCTGCCCTTCAACTGTCTGGCAACCTCATCTGATGCTGCAGTGATGGGATTTTGCTGCCGGGCAATGGCGGGGTCCTTCTTGACGGTGGGGATCCTGCTAGAAGCGTGCCATGTTTATTTGATAAATCCCAACCCAGTTTTCTGGTTCGGGGTTATGGCAGGATCATAATGACAGGCAAAAGTCCTACCTCGCCAAAACAGCACTGGGAAAAGCTTCCTATCTGTGATATCTTTAATGATGTTTTGTACATACTACAGTCATACAGTATGTCATATGTGGCCATTGTTCTTTGATTTATGTTTATGCTTATTGAAAGTGAATGGGACAGATTTTCCTCTGTAGCACTTGGATACGAAACATTCAATGGCTGGAGCTGATATAAGAAAGTCTGGGGTGGAGGATCACAAGGCCATAAAGCAGCCTGCTTGATTTCCCATTTATTTAAATTAATGGATGGAAAATTGGTGGGCATTCATTCCCACCTGATTTTCCTATATGTACTATTTCCTTCGTGAGCTTTAAACCAAAGATGAAAGAGAAAATAATAGAGCCGATTTTTCTCTAGTCAATCGCAGTGGATCTTTAGCGGAGCAGGACTCTGCCTGCCCTAGGCATATGCCCCTAATCCCCAGCCAATTTCCCAAGGTCACTGTAATTTACATATGGAGGGTGGGTGCTTCTGTTCTTTATGACTCTGCAAGGGCACCTGCCTCATGTGCTGGGCGTGGGAAATTGCAGTGGCATATTGCCACAACATTACATGAATGACTGTGTGACTGAAGATGAAGAAAATCTGTTAAAAGCTTTTGAAATTTCCACTCTGACTATTGCAATCGATCACTCTGCTATTCATTTCCTTTGTCAAGGTGGCCCTTTAAATATAAAACTCCTCTTGCTGCCGATAGCAATGCTATACAGTAGGAATGCACTGGCGTTCCTTGCATCCAGTGCTGCTATGGTACAAATGATGGCAAGCACATTGTACAATGTCACTTTGTCATTTGGCATCTTATTATATTACGTTTGCCCATACTATGCACTGATGTTACTTCAGGCACAAGTGGCACCCCAACCAATTTTCATGCCCCGCTTGCCCGGTTTACCGCAAAACAAGTGAGAAAATTTAGCCTCCGTGTGTTTAACAAATAACATGTTTTCTTTCCTCTTTTTTTCATTCTTCCTCTTTGATGTCCATACATCACTACCTGCAATTTGACGCAGCATTAAACATAAAAGATCCTTCCCTACAGAATGTAGATTGTCACTATGATTCACGTAAACATTTCCTTTAACATCTACAAAAACGGAATTTTGTTCTTGTTAAACATTTATTTACTCAGCAGCCCTGAGGCTAAGCAGAACGTTATAATTGACACATCAATTTTATATCCCAATAAAAAGTGACATTATTTTGAAGTAAGGCACTCTCTTCGTGTCTTATTGTAATTACAATTCTGCTCTAATTCATGAATTTGATTTTCTAAACTAATTCAAAGCCACAATACCAAAGCTCTGGTCATTGTGTTGGTGAAAAGATAATAGCTTGCACTACAACCAAAAGATATGGGGGTTGATTTTCCTCCTCCCCAAACCCCCCCCCCCACCAAGCTCGGTTGCCGGACAGACTCTGTGCACCCTAACTGTGGCTTCAGTGCATCTGAAATTGGTGAGCTGAATCAGTTCAATGCCCCAGTTGCACCTCTGTTGCAGGCCCACTCCTTGGTAGGTTCTGGCATCTTAAAGAGGGGCAGAAAAGTCAGCGGGCCTACAGCAGTGGCAGTGGTCAGGGTCTCCTGGCTGCTGTCCAAAAATAGGCATCCATTTGATCCCTCCCAGAAGGCACTTGGCTGCAAGGCTATTGTCTGACCCGCTGTGATCTTTTGATCAGAGAGATGCTGAGGTAATGCCCTAACACCTGCTTCTTCTGTTTGCCCCTCCAAATGGGGACACTTCTGGTGAAACTGTAGGAAAATGAGGTAGGAAGGATTGTTGTGAATCCTTCCTGCCTCACTTCCAATGCAACATAGTGCCTGCGCCAATTGCAAATGCGAGCACTCCGCCACCTCTTTTTGGGGGAAGCCTCTGAATTCCAGGCTGATCTAAAGGGCGTCATGGGTCTCTGCCTCTATCTTCTGTCATTAGCGCCAGGGGAATAAGTATTCCTTGGGCGATAGTGACCGGAAAATTGGCCCATGAGCTTTTCGATAAAAATTTTAAAGATAAAGTTTGTGAACATTAAAGAAAATCCATGAGCTATATTTTCTGACCATGAATGATCAAACCTTAGATAAATGGCCCAAAATTCCAGGGACCAGGAAGAGTGTAAAGTGGGCTGATCACTCGAGGGGAAGTGCTCAATTTGGGGTGGAACCTGGGTCTACCTGGTTTTCATCCCATTCAAACAGTGATCCAAATTCCACGGGTGGGGGTGAAGTGGGTGAATCTTCTGCCTGCACCCCTTCCATCTTCTGGAAACTTTGGGGCATGTGTGAGAAAGTTTCTAATCCTCTGATAGGCTTGAGGTAGATCATGTGGAAGTAGTCCTGGTTGGGTTGTTATAAATTCTATATTCATGTATCTGAGGTAACCAACGTATACTGTGCAATGTTTTGAGCTGTATACATTGTAAGAATGGGTTTAATCTTTTTTAACCATTTTAGATGAATAAACTTACATCTGTAGCAGAGATAATCTCCTAAAAACAAATGGACATGGGTAGATTTTTGTCTTCACCACCTGGGCGGTAATCTGGCGGTGAAACCCAAAAATTGGGTTGGGTCTGTAATGGACGGGCGATCCGTTCTGCTAGATTACTGCCCAGGCAGTGGAGACAAAAATCTATCCCATGGGCTCTTTTGATTTAATCATCTGATTAAGATTGAAATGCTTTTGTGCCACACTGTTTGTGTTAACTTGACATGGAGTTATATTTAACAACATTTTACTGGGAAATATATGGGTTTATAATGTGTACAGTTGTGTCACATTGAATGAAATTAAAATCTGTAGATGTTATACGGGTAAACATTAGTCAAGACAAATACAAGTTCCATAGAATAGTAAATGCTGCCACATGTCTCGGGATTTGGACCATATTGCTATACTCTTGCAACTTCTGACATTATTTGAACTCAGCTACTTTCCTTGTACCATTCGTACAAATAAAATGTTTGCATTCCCAGCTATTTCTTATTATTTGTGTAAAACAGAGGAGCAGCTGCAATTTTGTATAAAAAAAAAATTCAGGCAGACGTCATTAGAAAAATGAGCAAGGAGCACCATGATGTTTCAGCTCTCAGGTGCACTGTAGTCTTGACAGATTTCAGCTCCCATCCCTCTTGCACAATTCTAAATTGATGGTTGTTTTTAGAATTAAACCTGTCTCAACAACAACAACAACAACTTGCATTAACATAGTGCCTTTTAACGTAGTGAAATGTCTCAAGTGTCGAAACATTTCTTAAAGGGTGAAACCATGAAAGTTTATTTTTAAAAACAGTTCACAGAAACTATCAAGTGATTTTCTGCAGGAGCAGAATATAAACACATATATTGGAATGCTATTAAACTACGTACCATGCTTTAACAAAAATAACTTTTTAAAGAAACAATTTTTCTTTTCTTTATAACTTTTTTCCATTTACTAATAGATCTTTTGTGGTGTTGCTCACGCGAGTGTAGCATTCTATGTATGTCACCCATACTAAGATAATATCGCTGCTTTTGAATCTTACAGTTATCTTTTGAATGTGAGCATGAAGACTGGGAGCACTTGGTAGGTTTGGGTATGGGAGGCTGAGATTGGACTGGTTCTGCTGGTGCTTCTGGAGAGCTTTGTGCTTTTTGGACTAAGAACATTTCGGAGGCTTCAATGTTGCTGAAACTTATTTGTCCCTCTTGGGAGATGTTTGTTACACAGAATCATATCAAGTTCCTGTAGTTTCCTCCCCCCAACAGCCCCTCATTTCTGCATTGCTTTGCTTTTCTCTTTTTTTTTAACTTTCTCTTACTTTCGGAAGATTTTTGTTTGGGACTGATTTTAATCGCTTCCCCGGGCGGGAAGAGGGCAGTAGTAGCTCAAAAATTGTAGTGCTCTACTTACCACCCTGTTCCTGCTCCATCCCACCCGCTGCCATTTTTCTGGGGGTCTCCACTTGGGCAGCCCAGGTGCCCGCCTGTTTCAGGTGGAAGCCTCATTCAAGATGCTAACCAGGGTCGTATGACATGCAGAGGACCCTGATGCAATTTTTAGGTGCCAACGGGCAGAGCATGTGCTGCATACGTTCTGCCCTTTGGTGCCAGGCATTGAGTGGCCTAATCAGCAGTCCTTAATGGGACCACTACAGGCCATTCAGAAAAAGGTAAGTTTTCTTCCTTTTTTAAAAAAAAGACTTTTGTGGGTTTATGAGGAGTATGAAATGCATCTCCTGGCTCCACAAAAATCTTTCAGTCTTCTGCCGGCCTGCCCATGCTACTCCCTGCGATTGCCTTCCCCCGAGGAGAAAAAATTCAGCTTGACTCAGCAGTGGAGCCAAAGGATTTCTCATCCTCTCCCTCTGACTGATGAACTGCCTTTGAGTGCTCGACTAGTGCTTGCAGCTCGCTGAGATTATGGAAATGAGGGCCAGCCCTCAAAACGATTCAGGCCTCTTTGCAGGGACTTAGGGTGGATGGCGCGAGTGCTCCTCCTGTCACCCGCTTGAAGTCCATCCATAGTTGAAAGTGACCCAATATAGCTGGGTCCTGACCCTTTTATTATTCTCCCACCTGAGTTACAGTGGGAGTATGCCAGAAGGGCTGTTGATTTTCAGCTCCCATTTGTCTCTTACTCTCTCTTTGACTGCCTTTGTTACTGTTTTCCTCTGTCTCTGTTAATGTCCCTTCTTTTATCTGCCCCTGCTACTTTCTGTGATACTCCAGAGATTTTTTGCCAATTGCACTCTTTTCCTTTAGCAATCTGAAACTACTGTGATCACTCACAACTTAGCTATTCCTGAACAGGAAAACCTGTGACCAGAACCATGGAGCCAGAATCAAAGCTATGGGAGGGAGCAAGTTGGAAACTGTGGAGAAGCCAGAACTGGCTTTGGAGGTGGGAAGGGATGGAGTAGTCAATTCTTAATCCACTGTAGCAACTTCCCAAGAATGAATTAACAAAACATTGTGTGTGTTCAAATAAGTATCTTCCCATATGGCTATCATCAAGGAACATGACATCTCCTTTAATGAAAAGGGTAATGACCTTCTGGTATTTGACATGAACTATTAGATGAAATTGTAAGTCACAACCAATTAAAAAATTGGTCAAGAAGAGTACAACAAAATAGTGGAAGAAAAATATGCTAAAACGATCTTCACTGAACCATTCTCCACAGCTTCCCCTTTTCTGTTGCACACCACCAAAAGCAATTTCAAAGCAAATGCTTCAGCTTGAATTATTGAAGGGTGACTGCACTTTGTTTACAAGATAGTCATGTGAGGATGATGTGGATAAATGCTTCAAGAATGAGACTCAAATATTCTCTTCATCTCTGTCCCAAGCAGATGAAGTACATGTAGGAAACAAAGCAAATTTTGGAATATTTAAGGACATGTGAAGCATCAAAATCAGATGCTGCAGTTAAGGATGTCAGAATCCTAGATGATGTATGCAGTGGTGCATACTTTGAGCTTGATAAGGCAAAGATATTCCAAGCCATGTGTTTGTCCCATGTGTGGAATCTCATTTAAATAGCATTCAAAGAATAGGGGTGGTCTGAGATGTATAGTTCTGATTCCCCGATCGTGCATTCCAGCAAGAAGCAGTGTGCACAGGAAGTACAGGTTGGAAAATTGTGGCCCTGCAGTGAGTGACTTTTCATTTATTTAAATAAATGTTTGTAAAATCAGGCAGTTCAGGTCAAGGATTTCCTGAACAGTGCTCACAGTAAGCTCAAAGCGTAGCTAATTACAGAATGAGCCCTTATATTTCCTAGGTAGACTGAATGCAAAACTATCACAGCAAAAATGCCTTAAAATTGAAAAAAATTTCTTTTATGTTGATGAGAATAAAACATAACTGTTCAAATTTGTATCCAAGGAATTAGTAAGGACTGGAGTTATATATAGGCCAAACTGAGTAAGGACAGTAGGTTTCCTTCCCTAAAGGGCATTACTGAACATGATTTCCAGAAATTGAATTCAAATTCTCAAACTGCTATGGTGGGATTTGAACTCCTGTCCTCTGGATTATTAGTCTAGGAACATAACCACGACTCTACTGTACCCATAAGTATAAAGATCAATTGGGTATAATGACACCACAATGCCATTTTAATATTGAGTGATAAATTATAGAATGGGATTTCAGTCTTACCTATGTCAGATATGTGTTTCCACAATTTCATGAAGCAACTTTTCCTGCATAATGTATATCTACTTTGTCATTTTCATTGGTGTTAAAGCTTCAGCTATATGTCAAATGAGGATCAAATTTGTTTAGCTAATAATTGTGTATTTATAGGCTTATTTAAAAAAATCCACATGCTGATAGTATCTTTTCCTTTTTAAGTACATTTTAAATATTTTCAAAAAACGTTATTTTTGATTTATTATTCAGTAAGTTAACAAAAAAACTGTAACAATGCAATTCCACATGACTTATTTTTTTAAAAAAGATTTTCCATCCCAGAGCCTCCAACACAGGCAATTAAAACAAAGGCTGGAGAAATATCAAGTGCAATGATAATCATATATGTATGCTTACCTGTGTTCATGCATGTGTTTGTGCGTAGTTACACATGCGTGTGTGTGAATGCAGAGGGAGAATGTACCACTTGTGTTGCTGCAGATCCAGAGGCCTTTCTTTTCCAAATGAAAGGCCTCCTTCTCTGTATGCTATTTATCACGAGACCACAGACTTGCATTAAAATGACATGTGAGTTTTTATTTCAGTTCTCCTTGTGGAGAATATACACTCAGCTGTATATATATATCATAAGAACATAAGAAATAGGAGCAGGAACAGACCTATGACCCATCGAGCCTGCTCCACCATTCAATAAGATCATGGCTGATCTTCTATCTCAACTCCACTTACCCGCCCTATCCCCATTCCCATTGATTCCCTTAGTGTCCAAAAATCTATCGATCTCAGTCTTGAATGTACTCAACGACCGAGCATCCACAGCCCTCTGGAGTAGAGAATTCAAAAGATTCACAACCCTCTGAGTGAAGAAATTTTTCCACATCTCAGTCCTAAATGGCCGACCCCTTATCTTGAAACTATGACCCCTAGTTCTAGACTCTCCAGCTAGGGAAAACAGGCTCTCAGCATCTACCCTGTGATGCCCTCTAAGAATTTTATACATTTCAATGAGGTCACCTCTCATTCTTCTAAACTCCAGAAAATATAGGCCCATTCTACTCAATCTCTCCTCATAGGACAATCCTTTCATCCCAGGACCCCTCTAAGACAAGTATATCCTTCCTTAGGTAAGGAGACCAAAACTGTACACAGTGCTCCAGGTGAGCTCTCACCAGAGCCCTATATAATTGCAACAAGACCTCCTTACTCTTATACTCCAACCCCCTTGCAATAAAAGCTTAACATACCATTTGTCTTTTTAATTGCTTGCTGTACCTGCATGTTAACTTTCTGTGATTCGTGTACAAGGACACCCAAATCCCTCTGACTACCAACATTTCTTGGTCTCTCACCTTTTAAAAAATATTCTGCTTTTCTCTTCTTTCTACCAAAGTGGATAATTTCACATTTCCCCACATTATACTCCATCTGCCACCTTCTCACCCACTCACTTAACCTGTCTGTATCCCTTTGCAGCCTCTTTGCGTCCTCCTCACAGCTTATTTTCCCACCTAGCTTTGTATCGTCAGCAAACTTGGATACATTACACTCGGTCTCCCTCATCTAAGTTATTGATATGTATTGTAAACAGCTGAGGCCCAAGCACTGATCCTTGTGGCACCCCACTAGTTACAACCTGCCAGCCCGAAAATGACCTGTTTATTCCTACTCTCTGTTTTCTGTCCGTTAACCAATCCTCAATCCATGCTGACATATTACTCCCAATGCCCTGAGCCCTAATTGTGTGTAACAACTTCTTGTGTGCCTTTTGAAAATCCAAATATACTACATCCAATGGTTCCCCCTTATCTACTAGTTACATCCTCTAAAAACTCTAATAGATTTGCCAAACATGATTTCCCTTTCATAAAACCGTGTTGACTCTGCCTAATCATATTATGATTTTCTAAGTGCCCTGTTACTATGTCCTTAATAATAGATTATCTTGCAACACATGTATTTGTCTTCATTCCACATTTTCCACATCCCATAGGAGCTTATAAATAAGATGTGGTAATGACATCGTACATAGGCAGTATTGCACGTGGTCTCCTACTTCTACGTCTTAAGAAATCCTAAGACCTGTGCCATTATAGAGTTCATTTTCCCCTGTTTATTGCTCTTTGTGGTAGACCTCTTGGCAAAAATTTGGATTAAAGCCCACTGGCCACTTCCCAATTCTGCAGTGCTAATTGAGGAATGGCAGCAGCAGGAAAAGAGATAGAGATTCAAATGCTGGATTTCCATCCACTTTAGCAGCAACACCATTTTCTGCTGTTATTTCTGGCATAAGAGCCCACCAGTTTTGGGTGGACACATGCAAATGAGGCATTAATAATGTGGTGATGTCATATGTTATATTTTCTGTCATTTCCACCTCATTTGTGCTCATTCAAATTCATGCCCGTATATAATGGTTGTCCAAGTTTGCAAGGTGAGACAGAGATGGTGGAAGAAAGTTTCAAGGGCATAAACTGAACCTTTACAAGTACTATTTAAAGCTTATTTCTCATCTTGCTTCTTATTTCTCATCTAAGGCTATGAGTGAATGAAAACATCTAGGTGAAGGCTGGGCTTGTAAAGGGCACAGTGTTGTTTCTGAGGCAGCGTGAAGAGATGTCATTGTAGGTAGCAGACATACTTGAACGTTTGAATGGTGTGGCCAGCTCCTATTGCTTTACTTGAACTGGTAAGATCATTATGTTTTTTTTCCAGCACTGAATTTCTTTGCACAGACTGTTGGCCTTGGCACTGACTGCTCTGACCACACCCTTCCACTGTCCCTGTGCAATACTCCTTAAGGGCCTGCATTGCTCTTTTCGAAACAGCACTTGGTTTGACTTTGTACAACAGCACTATCACACCTGTATTGGTGAACCTGGGGGCTCTCTGCTCTCCCACAGCCATAATTGGTGACGAGCCTTTTCCCAATTGTTTTTCCTGGATGCCTTCCCCATCGAGTATTGTCTCTAAGGAAATCTTTTACAAACTTCTTTCCAAATTCTTTCTGTAAATTTGTGATTTGTGTTTACCATATGTCCACCACATACTGGACATCAAAAGAGAAAGAATCAGTAGATTACTTTTGAAGTGTAGTCACTGTTATCATGTAAAGAAAAAACTTCACAACCAAATAAGTAGTTTTAAATTGTAGTCATTATTGTAGGTAGCTAATTTGCATGGAGTAAGGTCCCCCAAGCAGCAATAAGATAAATGACCAGTTCCTTTGTTTTTGGTGATGGTTGGTGAGGAATAAAGATTGGCCAGGACATCTCACCTCTTATTCTTCATATAGTGCCATGGCATCTTTTAGATCCACTTGAGATGGCTAACAGGGCCTGGGTTTAATATCTGAAAGACAGCACATCCAACAGTGCAGCACTCTCGTCAGTACTGCATTTAATTATCAGCCTAGATTATGTGTTCATGCCTCTGGAGTGGGCTTGAACCCACAACCTTCTTACTCAGTGGTGTTACCACTGAACCAAGGCTGATACTCTAGAGGTACACATAACAGCCGAAAATTCTTCTTTAAACAGTACTATGGGATATTTTGAATCTACTTGGAACAGGCAGACTGGGCCTCAGTTTAATGTCTCATGATAAAACAGCACTTCCAGCAATACAGCAATCCCTCAACCTAGATTACAGGCTGGATATTTTGCCTGCCCTTTGACAATTTTTAAAAAAAAAAGAGGATCAGAGATGGACAGGGATGGAAAATTGATAGAGATGTGGTCCGCTGCATTCCTGCCTGGCTATGCATCTACCCACATCCAATTTTCTGCGCCCAGGATCCAGCAGCATATAATATGCCCATCCATATATTTTTATGGCTATATTGTAACAACCTGCAAATTAGGGAAATAGGTCTTTTAATGTATTTCCTGTGATTTAGACCTTTACAATGCTGGATGCAAGGAATGGCTCCCAAACATCCAGTATTGTAATGGTGGCGCAGGGGGCTTGAAATTATTATTTTCTGCCAGGACCTGTGCAGTCACTACAAAAGTGATGGATTGCATAAAGAAACCTGAAAATTAAAAAAAAATCAGGGTCCTTTTGCTGCTGGATATGCACCTCAATGTATCTGCAGCATCCTTATATGCTCAAGACTGTAGAGGGGCTTAACCCCACAACCTCTGATTCAGAAGCAAAAGTGCTACCAACTGAACCAAGCTGACACATGTATGACAGAATTTGTTACAGATGCAAAACCACCTTGTTTTTTGAAAACATAGAATGTCAGATATTTCATCCAAGGTTCGGCCTGAAATGTAGAAGAACCTTCTAATCTGCAAATTACTTTTACCAAAGAGCAATTCATTTCTGATGGGTAACAGACTGGTTTACTTAACAGCAATTAAATTTTGTGGGTCTTAAGGGACACAGCTTCATCTTACAGCAGAATAATACATTGGTACTGTTCTAAGCCCCCCTGTCCAGCGAGCTGGAACAGTACTCTCAGCTTACCGGTCTAGTATAAATGAGGCCCGGCCTTCAAAATGGCTTGGATCTCTTTGTAGGGACTTCAGGTGGGCGGTGGGATCGCATTTCCCACCACCCACCTGAAGTCTGCCCAAACTTAAAATCGACTCCATTGATGTTAGATGGCATAATGTTCCCGTCATTATAAAATGCCTATCATCCTATTTACCATAAGTACATCATGGGAGATCCTCAAGTATGTATAAGAGACAACACGCAGGATAATCACATAATTTTTGAGTTTATGATGTAAAGTGGTGTAATGTCACAAGATACTGAGTTTATGGGCACCAACAGATCATGGGTGGTAGAAACAGACATTTTTATTGATAGTCTCAGAAGAACAAATGAAATCCAATATAATGCTTTTTCACATTGTGCACAACCTAATCCATACCTGACATTTTGATTTATGCTTTTCCTGTTTTATAATCGGGGAAAATAAAATGTCATTGTGAAGATATGTAACTGGTTAGATTAGTCCGTTTTAGAGTCTAGGATTACATTTCTAAAATGTCATATCTGAAACTGTTATTGCTTGGTAGACAAAGTAAAAGGCGTTTATTTTAAAAAGCATCTCTACCTTTCCAGAAAATGCATTACTTACTGGTTTGTTCCTTTTCTGAATATATGAAAAAGATACAAAGTGAATTCACATAATTGGCTGAGGCAGCGGTCCCATACACCATTGCACTGGAATGACCTCTTGGTTCACCACAATAGCAAACTTAAGATAAATGAATCTCAGGGGCCAGATAAAATGTATGCGAGGATCTTTAAGGAACTAAGGGAAAAAATTGCAGGAACTCTGGTACAAATCTTCCAGAAATCAAAGAATATTGGAGCAGACAGGTGGCAGATGAAATTCAATGTAGAGAAATTCAAAGCGCTTAACATAGGGATAGAAAATCCAGGAAGGGACTACTACTTAAATGAAAAGAAAATAATGTGTATGAAAAATGAAAGAGATCTGGGGGTCCTGATTGACAATAAATTGAAGCTATGGCAACGTGCTCTGTTGCAGTGAGTAAAGCAAATCAGATGTTAGGATGTATTAAAAGTTCAATATTGAGCTGAAATAGTGAGGTAATCCTGCCACATTATAAATCATTGGTGCCACTGCACTTTGAATACTGTGTACAGTTCTGGTCACCATAGTACAAAAAGGACATTGCTGTTGTTGAAAGAACATAGAAGAGGGTAACCAGAATGATTATGGGGATTGAGGGATTGGATTATGGCGAGTGATTACTTAAATTGGCATGTTCTCACTGGAAAAGCCAAGCTTGAGAGGGTGATATGATTGCCATTTTTAAGATTCTAAGAGGGACTAGATAATGTAAACCATAACACGCTTTTTCACCTTGTCAAGAACAGTAGAACCAGAGGACACGGCCTGAACTTGAAGGGGGGATCTGCAGGTGCACAAGACAGAGGTGCGCAACAAGGACCTGGAGAACAGCAGAAAGCGGACCACCGGAAAGGCCGAGTTCACAGGAGGCACTAGCAATGCGAGAGGGTATACAAGCAGAGACTGAGCTTCCTGGACTTCTCTGAGGAGCAATACCTACGCAGGTTCAGATTGAGTCAGCAGGTGGTTGCAGACACCTGCAGCCCCCTTCAGGAAGAGCTGTTCCCTCCTGGACTTGGTGGCCACGCATTGTTCATTGCAGTAAAAGTAACCACTGCCCTCAATTTCTTCGTCTCTGGGTCCTTCCAGGATGCCACCAGTGGCATCTGCAGGATATCTCAATCATCAGCACATAAGCGTATAAAGCAGGTGACGGATGGGTTGTTCGCTAGGACGTTCGATTACGTGAACTTCTCCAGCCACGATATCAGCCAGAATGAGTGGGCAGTGGTTTTCGCCTCTCTGGCTGGCTTCTCACGGGTGCAGGGCACAATCGACTGCACAAATATGGCAATATGCGGACCACTACATGAGCCAGGAGTCTTCATAAACCGAAAGGGCTATCACTCCATCAATGCACAGCTGGGGTGCGACCACAGGAAGAGATTTCTACAGGTGTGCACCAGATTCCCTGGCAGCTATCATGATTCATTCATTCTGCACCAGTCCAATATTCCAAACCTCTTCTAAACAGGAGACAGACTTAAGGGATGGTTCGTTGGAGCCCAGGGATACCCCCTGCAAACATGGCTCATGACATCTGTGAGGAGCGCCACCAACGAGGCACAAGAGCAATACAACCAGAGTCACATGACCACTAGCTGTGTCATTGAGCAAGCCATATGCATGTTGAAGATGCGCTTCAGGTGCCTGGATAGGTCTGGAGGCGGCCTTCAGTATTTACCAGTGAGGGTCTCCAGAATAATCGTGGTGTGTTGCATCCTGCATAACTTAGCGCAGCAGAGAGGTTTACAGGTGGAGGAGGACGAAGGTGCTCGTCCATCATCCTCTGTTGGTGACAACATTGAAGAAGAGGAGAAGGATGAGGAGAAGGAAAGTGAAGATGGGGCACCCATTGCCAGACCATCTGTACAAATTGCTGCCCACCTCTTACATGTTCTCAGAATAAAAGTGTCAAAATAAAGACATTGAGATACTCAGAATGCCTGACACAACCACCACCATCCCACACCCTTTGCACGAAACAGTCCTTCAGCCACGCATACACCCACTGCATATCCGCCCAATGGGTACCACCAATTATTGCCATTCACCATGAAGCAAATTAAACGGCAACTTAACAGTCGGGACGCAATAGTGGCCAAGACGTGGAAGTATTGATAATCAATACATTTCATTGTGCCAATATATAAAAAAAAGGAGACTTCACAACATAACATTTCTTCAAACACCTTTGTGCATACCCTTGGCGAACTACAATTGCTTAAACTTACACTTCCTACCATTTCTACGTGGTGCATCCTCTGTGGCCTCAGCAGAAGTAATGGCAGGTTGCTCAGATGCTTGCCCTGACTGCTGAGACGGGCTTTTGGCCTACGACTTCTGAGTTTCAGAGCCTGTGAGGGCCCCTCCAAAGAATACTCCACCTGCACCTATGCTGGGGCAGACTCGGCCATCGGGAGAGGAGGCAGCATTTTGGATACTGGTTGGGGGCGGGGGGGTAATGGGTAAGACATGTGAGCTCTTTGATTGGAGTTGCCACTTCCGTGTCCCCTTTTGCCATCATCCCTCTCCCGGACCAGCGCCATACCGCTCCCACCACTCTGTTGGACAGCAGCTTGGCGAACATATGTGCCGCGTTGTAAGGCCACGGATAGGGTATCTGTCATCCTGTTTAAGGTGGCAGACATGCTGGCTTCCAAAGTCTGCACGGCCATGGTCATGGCCTGCATAGACTTATTAGAGAGCCGTGCTTGAAGCTCCATTGGAGGTGGTCACTTTCTCCATGGCAGACGTTCTCACAATTACCTGCGATATCAATCCACTAATGTTGGAGTTGGACTTCTCCATGCTCCCCGCTATTGTGGGGAGTGTGTGTGGCATGTTTTCCAGTACTTTGCAAAGGTGCAGCTGTTCCTCAATCATTCTTATTCTCAACAATGGCCCCCGGGGTTCAGCATCTGTGTCCAGCTGAGCAGAGCTTGGAGTGGAGTGCGCCCTCCGCCGAGGACTCTCCACAGCTGCCCCTGCCACCAGTGTCTACTCATGCTCACTTGAGTTGTGAATCACTAGGTGACAACCCAACTATCTGGCTAACAGGACGCACCGAAGTGCGAGTATCTTCCCTGGTGCATGGTTGTATGTCCTGTGACGGTGTATCCTCAGAAGGAATGAGATCTTCTGAGGAATCGATGTCTTCCATCTCGCCATATTCTTCTTGTGCATGTGAAGGCCCTGGAAGACAACAGAAAGCGATACAAATTAGCCATTGGCAAAGTAATAATCTTGCCAATCACCTTACTCAGGTCTGTCAGAGTTCAGTCATTGATGAAATAAAATCATCATGTGTGTAAATGATGTTAAAGTTCTGTCACCAGCCATCTGCGGGTTGCCAGTCTCTCCATCTCCAATGGATAGGGATGCAGCTGTTCCACTTACCTCCATGGCCTCCTCCTCCACATCTGTGAGCCGGACTATTTGTGGAAGTCCACCTCCAGTCCTTGTCCTCTCCCTTGCGTTTTGTGCTCTCTTCTACAAGGGGCGAAAGAACAGATCTGTGAGTAACTGAAGGTGCCATATTCAGCCGATGGACGCAGTGCATTGGGTGAGGCTGACTCATACAGATGCATCAGAGGGTGACTATCAGACAGATGCATCACATTGTAACAGGATTGGGGTGAGTGGCAGTGGTGGGTACATAAATGGGAAGGTGATCAAGTGCATAGAAAGTGAAGGATGGTTGCTGCTGAATCTTAAGTGGGTGTGAGGAGTTATGTGATGGAGCCAACACAGAGTGAGAGGGTGGGTGTTGTTCAACACAGGATGTGGGTGTACTCACTTTTCCTGACCTGGTCATTAAAGCGCTTCCTGCACTGCAGTCAAGATCTGGGCACCTTGCACCTGCTGCTCGTCTCTTCTGCCACCAACAGCCATGCCTTGGTGGCAGAACCAGGTTTCTTTCTCCCATCGCTTGGGTAAATGACCTCGCTCCTGGTTCTCACAGCACCCAGCAATACTTGAAGTGAAGCATCCAAGAACCTGGGTACTACCTTTGCTCTATGTGAATCCATGGCTTCACTTCCTCTTTTCTCCATCAAATTCCATTTTTGCATTGGCTCTTTAAATAGTGGAGTTCAGATCGCATCATCTGGGTGCGCAGCATGCCTGCTGAGCAGCTTGGTGGTGCGAAACCTGGAAGTAAAATTAAGGGCGATCGCAGATTCCGACGCAATCACTTTACTTCCGGGTTTCCCACGCGAAAATCAATACACCCGCTGAGTTCTCAGCTCCACGTAAAAATCATGCCCATTATTTCATTGAGCGAGTAGTAAATCTATGGAACAGGTTCTCTAGGGATGGTGGAAGTAGATAGTGTTGATTCATTCTAATGTAAATTAGATAGATTTGGTCCAGAAAATTATATTTTGGGATACAATATATGAGTAATTTGAGACATGACATATGATAAGTGTAGCATGCTTGGGAGGAACAGGTGACTTTGGAAGTATGGTTCCCAAAGCTTTCCACCACTGGGAGTTTTTCCTCACCTCATGTCTGGGTCTGTTGTAGACTAATTGATTGCGATGAGTAATCAATAAGTCCATTATTGTATCATGCAACTACCAGGATTGTAGAAGGTTATCTAGGTTGAATTTAGTCTTTTCTTGTCTAGCAATTGCTATAATCTTGCGTTCCTAACAGTGACCCAGAGTGGATCCATCTCGTTAACGAGTTCCTTGAATAGTGTTAATCAAGATAGATTCTAGTTTGATTTTTTTTTCTGCATCCACTGCAAGATCTGAAGAATTTGAACAGAGCATATGTTCGATGGGAAAGGATACTGTACCAGAAAGCACTTTTACTACAGTGTTCTCTCCAAGTACACAGCAGCTGTGTTAGAGAATGAATGACTGCTCTGGATTGCTAGGCAAGAACAAAGTGGATGCATTTCAGTATTCTATCAGTGCAGTTACTTCTTGCCTAAGTGTATGGGTGGCATTCATTTACTCTGGGTCAAGTTCAAGAAAAGTCCTTTTTATTAAACTATCATTATAAACCAATGACAGCTTAATAAAATAATTTATCTTTAATCTTTTACATATGGGAGTTGTTATAACTTGATTTCAGCTGAGTGTGTCTCAGCCGCCACAAGATTTGAAATGCCAGGTCCCCTTCTACTTGTACAGGGAACAAACTCAAATCCTTATTATTTATTGACTCATTTTTAATCTTTGGCTCATTTCTTTTTTTTTCTGAATCTGACCTTGATTTACCTGATGGAGTTATTTTGCATTTTATTTACACAGCAATTGCAGGAACATAAGTGATACAATGCTTTTGTTAGCATACATGCTTCATTATTTTGTTGGGGAAGGTGATGTGGTGTAGCTGGGCAAGGTGCTTGGGGCTACTGTACATTGCCTTAGTGTGCAGTTAGTTGGGTCTATATTCTTGTAATGTCTGCCAAATCATGATTTACAAAGGTGACACACTCAAGTTCATATGTAATCTTTTACACTAACAAAAATTATGCTGCACGCGGTACCCATTTTAATTAATTGAATTTAGTTTCATTTTTTTTCCAAAGAAAATAATGGACAATTTTTTCCAATTGGTATACCACAATAGAAACTTCAGTGGAGATTCATGGGGTATGATTTTGACCCCGACCGGGAAGGGGGCGGGGTCAAATTGCGGATGGGAATCCCAGAAGTACGAGTTTCCCGGATGTCCTTACGATTTTGACGTAAGGACGTCTTTTATTTTTTTTTGTCGGTTTGCCTTCCGACTGACTGGCCCGATTGACAGGCCGGCCTTAGTCAGACGGGAGAGCAGCCAGGGAGAGGACGTGTTCAAATAAGACTTTGTTTGTATGAATGGGGTGGGGGGGATGGGTTAGTACGGGGGCTTGAGGGGCACCAGTGGGCATGGGGGTCACGGGGTGGGGGGGTGTCGGGATCGGGGTTATTGCGGGAGTCCGTGATCGTTGGGGGGGGGTCGGAGGTTGGGGGGGGGAACTGTGGTCGTTGGTGGGGGGCACCACGGTCGCTGCAGGTGGGCTTGTTGGGCCTGGGGGAAGCAGTCCTGCTCTTCCGGGCCCACAAGCTGTGCCAGAAAGGCACATACCTGTTCGTTTCGGGCCTTCTCGCCTTCTTTCATGTGGTGTAAAAGAGAAGGCCCGGGTTGAAATTGGAAACAATGGAAAAATGGAGGCCGGCAGCCTCCTTGAAAGGTTTTAATCACCAACCCGCCTCCTGGGAGCGGGTTTGTCGCCCACCCCTCATCCCGCCCCGGTGAAAACCGGAAGTGGGCTGATTGGAGGCGGGTCCGAAATGGTTGCAATTTTGAATGCCCCCCTGCCCCAACCCATTTAAAATTCCCTTTTAAAATCATGCCCATGATGATAACTTATGAGAAATTTAATTAATTAATTTAACAATTCTAATTTCATAAGAATGGACACACTTTTGAATCTGAATGGCTAGGATAATCTTCAGTATATCGATCCTCCACCATGGAGCAACAGACTATAACTACAGCCAAATCACAATACTGCAGGAGCAAAGTCTGATATTCCACAGAGCTGCAGTTGCATTTAGATGTTTCTAGTTTTCGAGCTAGTCATAAGATCAGCAGTGGTTACAGATCATAGGACACTTTAAGAAAAAGTGCCTCCTTAGTTAGAAGCCTAGCATTCATCAGCAGGGCATAACTCACAAGGATCACTGAATTTGTTTAAGGGTAGATGAATTTCCTTACATTCATTTTGTTCCTTTTATATGTGATTTCGCAATATGAACTCAATTACAAGTTCGTATACTGAGATCTTTCAGAGGTCCAGCCATTGTACTTTATCAATGTCCAATAATTCCACTGTTTTGTTAATTATAGTCAGATATCATTATTACAAATTGACAGGCACAGACAAAGCAGCACTTCTTATCAAGACGTTCGCCTTATTGAAGACTGAATTCCTCTGCTACCTATGACATCAACATGATCCTTTAGTTTATGACCATGTGCTGCCCTTGAGTATTATTTTTCATATTTGCCACATTTTAGTACTTTCTGAATCATTCATATCTGATAATCCTTTGAAATAGGGTTGATCATGGGAATTATCAATCCTCTTGATCGTCAGTTTTATAAAGCTTACAGAGATATGGTTGTCTTATTTCCAAACAGTTGTATTTTTTTAAAGTTCTCTCTTCTTGGACATAGCTCAGTGGAGCACTGGCCCTACATTCAAATTGCATTGGTAGGAGGCCGCAAGAATCACATTTTTAATGTTGTAAACCAGCTCTGCCTTACCACTTAGATCAAGTTCCTGCCAACAGCCACAGAGTACACACTACCGGTGGCAACTGCTTAAATGGTCAAGGTGTACATTTAAATATTCAAATTTGTGGTTATTACTATAAGTGCAAAGTGCACAAAATGAGCAGAAACAAATTTACTGTCAGGTGTTGACTCTTGTTGTCTACACAGAGAAAACTCCAGGCCATGATTCTTTGAAGCTTATCAAATAGTCTCGCTTTCAATAAGTAACTTTAATTAAACATAACAGGGCAGAAATCGCTCAGAATGGCAAACCAACAGAGCTCGCCGCTCCATAGATTTATACTAACCCACTAACTTACCGTGGACTTTACTTCGGGCACTTCTTAAAATAGGAAGCGGAGAAGAGCCCAGCGTCAGTTCAAGCGAAGTTAGAACTGTGGGAGAAGTGAGAGGATCGATCTCTCCCCTCGACCAATCAGATCGCAGCATTTTTGACAAGCTGCGTTCACTGTCTCTGCAGGCTTGGGATGTGAAAACTAGGAAGTGAAAGGTACAACATTAAAATCATTGTAAAAACAGTTATAGACAGTGGGAAAAAAAGGATAAGAAATAATTGAATTAAATAAAAGAGACAGAAGGGAAAAGTAAAAAAAAATTACCAATTTTAATTTTTTTTTTAATGACCAACAATTATTAAAATAAAAAGTAATGAGACTCCACATTTTAAAGTTATTTTTTAGTTGTTTGACGGTCATTAAGATATACTGCCCTATTAAAACTTAGTTTAGACCTAGTATTTTTAAGCATATCTGTTTTGTGGCGATGTTAGTTACTTTTCAGCTGGGCAGATGAGCAGTGGACCCATGGTTCAATGATTTCCCTGATTGCAGCGGGCGATATACCTTTAATTCAAAGTTGTCATATCGCCGGTGAACCAGTAGGAGCATATGCATGATTTCCGCGTTTCACTGCGCATGTGGGAACGCCGGAACTTGTTCCTCCATTTCGCCACTAACAACTGAGCTCATCGTTATTTTGCAAGCAATTTCTGCCCCAACATTTTTCTTTACTTAAACCTGTAGTAGTTAGAAGACTGCTTAGCATAAGATGGGGTGGTATTCTAATGATCCCTGAGGGGGAATTTTAACCCCAAAGAACGAGTAGGTTGGGGTAGGGTGGGAGATTAAAGTAACAGCTTTTTAGATTGCGAACGCAACCCGGCTTCAATGTGCCCACTTCCAGGTTTAACATGGGTGCGTTTGGATGCGAGGAGGAACGCACTGGCCGACGTCGCATCCCCAATTACTGCTGGGGGTGGGTATTTATTGGGGCAATTAACACAATTAAAAGATGTTAAATAGCATTTTTTAAATTGATTTTAACTGAGCTTTATATTTAACGCCTCCAAGATGGCTTTCCTGGGGCTTGTGAATCTTGCCAGGTAAAAGGAGGCGAGAAGGGCTGGTTCATCAGGTAAGTGCCTTTATCACACTGCTTGTGGGCCAGGAAGAGGAGGGGTTTTTCCTCCAGGCCCAACTAGCTTACCTGCTGTGATCGCCCCCCATCCAACCCCCGAGGACACTGATCTCTCCCCGACCTCCCCCATCTAACCCCCAAGGATACTGATCTCTCCCGGACCTCCCCCATCTAACCCCCGAGGACACTGATCTCTCCCCGACCTCCCCCATCTAACCCCCGAGGATACTGATCTCTCCCCGATCTCCCCCATCCAACTCGAGGACACTGATCTCTCCCTGACCTCCCCCATCCAACCCGAGGACACTGATCTCTCCCCGACCTCCCCCATCCAACCCGAGGACACTGATCTCTCCCTGACCTCCCCCATCTAACCCCCGAGGATACTGATCTCTCCCCAACCTCCCCCATCCAACCCAAGGCCACTGATCTCTCCCCGACCTCCCCCATCCAACCCGAGGACACTGATCTCTCCCCGACCTCCCCCATCCAACCCGAGGACACTGATCTCTCCCTGACCTCCCCCATCTAACCCCCGAGGATACTGATCTCTCCCCGACCTCCCCCATCCAACACGAGGACACTGATCTCTCCCCGACCTCCCCCATCCAACCCGAGGACACTGATCTCTCCCCGACCTCCCCCATCTAACCCCCGAGGATACTGATCTCTCTCCGACCTCCCCCATCCAACCCGAGGACACTGATCTCTCCCCGACCTCCCCCATCTAACCCCCGAGGACACTGATCTCTCCCCAACCTCCCCCATCCAACCCAAGGACACTGATCTCTCCCCAACCTCCCCCATCCAACCCGAGGACACTGATCTCTCCCCGACCTCCCCCATCTAACCCCCGAGGACACTGATCTCTCCCCAACCTCCCCCATCCAACCCAAGGACACTGATCTCTCCCCGACCTCCCCCATCCAACCCAAGGACACTGATCTCTCCCTGACCTCCCCCATCCAACCCCCGAGGACACTGATCTCTCCACGACCTCCCCCATCCAATGCGAGGATACTGATCTCTCCCCGACCTCCCCCATCCAACCCGAGGACACTGATCTCTCCCCGACCTCCCCCATCTAACCCCCGAGGACACTGATCTCTCCCTGACCTCCCCCATCCAACGCGAGGATACTGATCTCTCCCCGACCTCCCCCATCCAACCCGAGGATACTGATCTCTCCCCGACCTCCCCCATCCAACCCGAGGACACTGATCTCTCCCCGACCTCCCCCATCCAACCCGAGGACACTGATCTCTCCCCAACCTTCCCCATCCAACGCGAGGATACTGATCTCTCCCCAACCTTCCCCATCCAACCCGAGGACACTGATCTCTCCCCAACCTTCCCCATCCAACCCGAGGACACTGATCTCTCCCCGACCTCCTCCATCCAACCCGAGGACACTGATCTCTCCCCGACCTCCCCCATCTAACCCCCGAGGATACTGATCTCTCCCCAACCTCCCCCATCCAATGCGAGGATACTGATCTCTCTCCGACCTCCCCCATCCAACCCGAGGACACTGATCTCTCCCTGACCTCCCCCATCCAACGCGAGGACACTGATCTCTCCCTGACCTCCCCCATCCAACCAGAGGACACTGATCTTTCCCCGACCTCCCCCATCCAACCCGAGGACACTGATCTCTCTCCGACCTCCCCCATCCAACCCGAGGACACTGATCTCTCCCTGACCCCCCCGCCACCCCATCCAACTCCTGAGGATACTGATCTCTCCCCTGCTGCTTTCCCCACAGGCAGCCAGCCAGCCTGTCAAGTAGGCTGGCTGCCAGGGACGAAACCTGGAAGTAAAATTTCTATCCTTCAATTAGGTTGCTACCACAGATTCCTACCTGCCAACTTTATGTCCGGGTTTCGCGTCCTCTAAACTCCGCCCTCCCCTCCCCCCACCCCACACTCTTCCTGGCTCCATGCTAAAATCCAGGCCCTAGGATCTGGATTCAAATTCAGCCTGGGCTGACTCTAATGGTTCTAATTGAAATGGGATTGAGTGTCGATCTCAATCCAGTTGCTTGAAAACATGGGTCCACATCAGAGACCTGCTGGTATTTATTTGAAAGACAAAGGTGGCTGTTGTGGGAAATGAAAATGTTGCATTGGGGCTGTACTTAAGTTGTAGTCAAGACACATGGTTGGGCTTACCAATGCAACTCTAAACTGGAAGGTTCTATTCCCAGCACAGAGCATCGCGAGATGCGAGTTTTCGTCGGGGATATGGTTATAAAATTGTAACCCCGATTCTCCAATCTACACTCACTTGTGAGACCCCAATGTCAGCAGTGGGGTCTTTCAATTTTGGCTCCAGGGTGTCAAGAATGAATTAATGTTTTGTAGCCTTGAGCACAAAAATTTGTTAAAAACAAACATAAAACAAACTTTCACACAATTCAATTTTTCCATTTAAAACTAAAATTACAATGTAGGCTGGACATAGAGGCCTAGAAGTATGTTGACATCGTGCCCGTTTTACAGGTGTAAAACTGGCGCCAAAGCACTCAATATAGTGGATGGCATGTGCGGGCACATTCCGCGCTGGAAATGTGCCGCCCACCATATAGGTAACGGCATAAAAAGAGACTTCTAGGGCCCGCACCTAAACAGGTGTTAGGCCCTGTG
Source organism: Heptranchias perlo (assembly GCF_035084215.1). Classification (NCBI taxonomy): domain Eukaryota; kingdom Metazoa; phylum Chordata; class Chondrichthyes; order Hexanchiformes; family Hexanchidae; genus Heptranchias; species Heptranchias perlo. Next base: position 25,687,557 of record NC_090338.1, read on the forward strand.
CATGTGCAAATAATGGGCCTAATGTCTGTTTGAGGCCCCCTTTGCAAAATTAGTCTGCCCTGAATGCAGCTGGTGCCAGGCCAGCTGCGTTCAGGAAAACATGGTCTACATGTAGCTTAATCAGTGGACCAATATTGACTGTGCCTCGGGCCTACCCATTCAGGCACAGGTATTGTTCCTTACTGGCGTAAACCAATTTCCAGGACAAAATGTCCCAGTAATCAATTGCAGAATTTGTTGTGATGTCACAATTACTTAACACTTTAATGTGAAGGAACTAATCTCCCCATCTTGCACAAAAAAAGATTCAAAACTGAATAACATAAATGTGCCTTATAAAATTTAAACAGTCTACCTATTAATAAAAATACCAGAGAGTGATTTCAAGGCTGTAATCAAATTTCTGGATTAGTTGATGTTTAGAAATTGCTGAACTTCATTCCTATGATTGATGATATAACCTGAGACCACAGGTTTTAACTTGCATTGTTTTTGATGGTTCAGTGGGTAAATGGTGTGGCAAAGAGTTGTACAGACCAGGACGGTCCTAGGTGTGCTCCCTGATCTTTGCTTAATTATCTGATCTCAGCCAGGTGAGCAGTTGTACATTACAATAGGCCTCCGTATCTCTAGGTTAAGGAGGACAAAATTAGCCAGAAATCTCATTCTTGAGCATTACCTAGTTCGAAAGTGGCTGTTTATGGATATTGAAGATGATCAGACTTGGCTATTATGCTCCGAACTGGCAGTCAAATGCCCTGCCGACACTAACTGTCTAGGCTCACACATAGAAGATTGGCCACTTGGACAAAATACCAGAGAGATGCTGGTGCTCAGAATAATACTACAGCATGAGTCATCACCTTTTAGGAGAGAGTTAGGAGTTTTTACTAACTCCCAATTGCCCATTATATTCCCTGTCTCAGCTTCCCTCTCTCTTTCCTCAGCTTTCTATTTGTCTATGTATAACTGCCAAATCACTTCACTTAGATGAAGCGTACTGTATATAATATTGTTAAAAAACTTACTCAGGAGATGGTTGGCCATTCAAATGTCAATGTTACAATTTGCATTTTAGAAACCTTTTTGATTTTTTTCTTGGTTCCAGCCTAATCCCTTGCAGAAGAACTGAGACTCAAGCAGAAGAGCTCAAACCCAAGCAGGAGAGCACAGACCTCTCAAAGTAGCTGGAATCTAAATTCAACACCATTGCATCCATTGTTGAGGTGTGAAACTGGTGCAAAGATGATTCATTTAGCAGTGTGACAACCCATGCCTGATTTGCCTGTGTGCCCGGTCCACTGCTAAATTCGTCCTGAGATTTTTCTTAGGTGGTTCTGGTGTCCGCCTGTAAGGAGCACAGCATTGATTTTAATATTAAAATCAGGGTCCTGTGCCTGAATAAGGACCCGTTTTCTAAACTTGTGTGTGAAAGCGCCTGATTGACTGGGTCTTAACCTCGACCAGGAAGTTATTGCCATAACAGTGAGGAAGCATGCTGCAGAAGCATTATTTAAAAAGATACTCACCTCCATTCAGGTAAGCCTGATAGGATGCTGGAGAGTGTTTTGGTGATTTTTGACAGTATTTTTTGCCACCGTTTTGCTGAGATAAACTTGGGAGCTAAATCCTGTGCCAGTCCTCAATACCCCCTCTTCCACCCAAACCGTCGAGTTAAAGGCTGGCTATTTGGGGATAAAGGTTATCCCCTGAACACCTGGCTCATGACATATGTCAGGAACCCGGGCAGAGATGCACAGTATGTGTACAATGGAAGCCACGCCAGAACTGGGACTCATAGCACAGACCTCAAGCAAAGATTCTGATGCCTCGACAGATTTGGAGGCGTGCTTTAATATAGCCTGGAGTGAGTGTCAAGATTTGTCATTGTGTGCTGCACGCTGCACATCTTCGCCTTGGAAAGGGGACCAGCATTGGAGTCGCAAGAGCAGAAAGAAGTTGAGGAATAGGAATAAGGGGGTCAGGAAGTTGAGGCTACAGAGGAGAGCAAGGCCCAGCAGTGCTGCCAGCTGCCAGAACTCTCAGGCAACACTCATTGATGAGAGATTCTCATGAATGTTCCTTCCCCTCCCCAATGAACCAACAGTCCCTCCATCCACCTAACCCAGTCCTCACAATCCCCATCTGAGTGCCCTTATGCAGTCCGACTTCATGTAGCTCTTACATGACTGTGAATATTAAGATCAACAGCAATCCAAGAAAAAAAGTACTGCTCCAAGATACTTCATCACTTCATTAAACAATTGCTTATACTGAACATAGAGAACTAAAAATCACCCTTGTGTAAACCAGTAATGCCTATCTTGTGTGCTTACCCATTCTTATCTATAAATAGATTGTCTTTTTATTTTTGTCTGTTTGAACTCTCAGCGAAGGTGCCAATCAGCTCACCAATGGGTTGATTATTGGATTTACTTCTGCATGCTGGCTAGTGGGGTTGATTTTAACTCCCAGGCGGGAACGTAGCCCAGTAAGCGGTCGGCTCATCCGGGAGCAGTAGCTGGGTGGCTTGGCCGATTTTAATGGCTGGGCCTCGTTTCTATGCCGCTTGCCGTCTTCCTGACCAAAATGGTAGTGAAGTTGTCGGGAAGCGTCTTTTAAAATCGGGTGGCTGAGTCGCTGCTGTGGACCCAGGGGTACAGTACCTAGCACAAGGTAAATGCACAATACTATCTCTGTGATAATTACCTCTATTATATCCAGCTTGTGCCTTGCTAAGACATATAATGATGTTAGGTGATTTTTGTTTTTTTATTTCAATTGATAAATAGTACAGTCGAGTGGGCACCTGGTAATAGCCTTGCAACATAGGCAGCATTGAATATCTCTTATACATTTACGTAGATGTTCAGTACAAAATGAGTAAAGCCTTATGGTTCATTTGCATCTGGTAATGAGGGAATATTTCAGTATGGACTCTGGTAAGTGTACATATATAATGGATAAATGATTAAAAGCAGGTATTTTTCCCATGATAGTGCTGTGTGAATTGTTTGAATCATGGGAGTATAAAATAAAAATCGGGAGAGATAAAAAATGGGTTGTCGACTCGCTATCATTTCTTTTACACTATCGCTCAAAGTCAAGATCTACCTCATAGTCAATTTCTGTACTTTCAGAAATATTGTAAACTACTTTAGTTGGATATTCTTCAGATTTGTTTTCCCTTTCAAAAGGGAATTGGATAACTACTTGAAGGGGAAAAATTTACAGGGCTATGGGGAAAGAGCAGGGGGGTGGGACTAATTGGATAGCTCTTTCAAAGAGCCGGCACAAGCACGATGGGCCAAATGGCCGCCTTCTGTGCTGTACCGTTCTAAGATTCTACGATTAAAAGTGTACATATTTGGACCATGAAAAGGTGGGGTAGATTTTAATGCCTTGGCAGTACGCAGAGAGGAAAGTCGGAAAGCGAAATCACACATCCACAACAGAGTCTGCCCGATTTTCCTTTCATTTAAATTAATTCATCATAGTGAAGACCAATCCAGACCTTGCTCAATGTCCACACATATGCACTTCCAGCAGAGATCGCTGGATACCAATCAAGATTGGTAATTGCATGATTTTTAACTCATTTAGTCAAATGCATTTACTAAACTAATACATTGTTAGTTTTAGGAGGCTATATCATTGTGTTTATTTATACTCAAGCTCTTTACATTTACATTAAAATCAGCAACAGTGAAGGCTACAGCTCCTCTTTAATTTGACATTGATGCATCTCTAATGAAATGTCATTTGAAAAATTGGCAGCCAGTAACAATATATCATACTAGCACAAATTATAGTAACATAAATTATGGAAGAGGTGTATAACAGAAAAACTAATACTGATTAAATTTGATAGATGGCATTTTGAAAATTGTGATGTAAAATTTGTTCCTGTTTACACAGGCCACTCATCAAAGTCTACTTGTAAGTTTCATATTTCTCAAAATGTAAAGCATTTTGGCCTATGATTTATGAGTTTACCATTGAGTTTCAGCATTAGCATACTGAGGCCAGGCACTTAGACTTACTATACCTCAAACTGAGCCCCCAGAAAAACACATATGATATATTTGATATATAATTCTTACAAAGGAATAATGGTTTCCAAATATTGAATGACCACTGTCTGGCTAAAACGAGAGGGGTAGATTTTAAGGCCTTCCGCCTGGTGAAAATAGTGCGGCAGCGACCTGCTAATTTTGAGCAAGGTCACGGCCCTTGTTCTCGCCATTGTTGTGGCTGCAGCAATCATGCCCCAAGCCTTCCAGTGGGTGGTCGGAGGGCCTCCATGAGTAAGGTTGTAGGCCCATTTAAATTCTCATTTTAGGAGAACACTGGGTGGAAGTCCAGCCGAAGAGGTTTCCACAGGTAGGTCTCTGTTTATTTTTGTCAGGCCGGGAGGGACAGAAGTGGTCTTCCTAGAACTGCAAGGTTGTCCTAGGTGCTTGATTTCTGCCAGCAGCCTGCCGCCAAATGCTAATGAGGCCGAGCCCCCAAAATGAACTGGGCCTACCATCAGCACTATCGGGTGGCCGGCAGGTGCGTTCTGCATGTCGGCTGCCCGATAGTTAAAATCTACCCTAGAAAGTCCACACCTGTTTTTCAATTTTGTATATCATGTATAGAATTAAACATGCTAATGAGCTGCCTTGCTTGCAGCTGATGTGTCAGAACTTGTTTTTTTTGCTAACACTGTACTATAAATTTCAGAGCAAATGACATTCCTTTGTGGTCAATTTGTGGTTCTTTGTTAGTATATGGAAAGCAATTCACGCACCAATAAACTAACACAGGGGAAACTGCTTTATAATTATTTCCTAGTTCTTTAGGCAGTGACTCATACTAGATGTGTTCTCATGGGCACTAATGTTTCTCCACTACTTCACCAAAGTGCGATTCCATATGTGTGAGTCTAGACAGTAAGGAGCGAATAGGAGGTCATTTGGCCGTGGAATCTATTATGCCTATTCCTGTCTTCATGCATGTTCACACTCGTGTGCACTTCTAACAGGGTTATTGGATGTCAATTTTTTTTTACTCGTTCATGGGATGTGGGCGTCGCTGGCAAGGCCAGCATTTATTGCCCATCCCTAATTGCCCTTGAGAAGATGGTGGTGAGCCGCCTTCTTGAACTGCTGCAGCCTGTATGGTGAAAGTTCTCCCACAGTGCTGTTAAGCAGGGAGATCCAGAATTTTGATCCAGCGACGATGAAGGAACAGCGATATATTTCCAAGTCGGGATGGTGTGTGACTTGGAGGGCAACGTGCAGGTGGTGTTGTTCCTATGTGCCTGCTGCCCTTGTCCTTCTAGGTGGTAGAGGTCGCGGGTTTGGGAGGTGCTGTTGAAGAAGCCTTGGCGAGTTGCTGCAGTGCATCCTGTGGATGGTACACACTGCAGCCACAGTGCGCCGGTGGTTAAGGGAGTGAATGTTTAGGGTGGTGGATGGGGTGCCAATCAAGCAGGTTGCTTTGTCCTGGATGGTGTCGAACTTCTTGAGTGTTGTTGGAGCTGCACTTATCCAGGCAAGTGAAGAGTATTCCATCACACTCCTGACATGTGTCTTGTAGATGGTGGAAAGACTTTGCGTAGTAAGGAGGTGAGTCACTCGCCACAGAATACCCAACCTTTGACCTGCTCTTGTAGCCACAGTATTTATGTGGCTGGTCCAGTTAAGTTTCTGGTCAATGGTGACCCCCAGGATGTTGATGGTGGGGGATTCGGCGATGGTAATGCTGTTGAATGTCAAGGGGAGGTAGTTAGACTCTCTCTTGTTGGAGATGGTCATTGCCTGGCACTTGTCTGGCGCGAATGTTACTTGCCACTTATCAGTCCAAGCCTGGATGTTGGCCAAGTCTTGCTGCATGCGGGCATGGACTGCTTCATTATCTGAGGGGTTGTGAATGGAACTGAACACTCTGCAATCGTCAGCGAGCATCCCCATTTCTGACCTTATGATGGAGGGAAGGTCATTGATGAAGCAGCTGAAGATGGTTTGGCCTAGGACACTGCCCTGAGGAACTCCTGCAGCAATGTCCTGGGGCTGAGATGATTGGCCTCCAACAACCACCACAATCAGCAGCCGAGACTATGCTCACTTTTTCTCCTCACTAGCCCAAAGCCACTGAGATCAATTTCGCACTTTGACCACTGCCTTAGTTAATTCATGGTCCAGGAATTGAACCTGGGATCTTCCTGGTCTGTTTTGCTCAGCTACATTTACCACCCAGTGTATTTAGTGCAATGAGCTATCAGAAGAACTAGAATTCCTTTTTAAATAAAATATAGCTGAAAATCTTAAAGAAGATCCCACCATTCCATACTACCAGCGAGGAATCCAATTATGCAGGGTGCATGGTGGGAGATAGGGCTTCACTGTTGTGACTCTAATTCTTCAACTGAAGCTCTCTGCCAGCATAGCTTCCCACTGGAAGTATGAGATCACAGAATCATTCCTCTATAGTTTCCTTATTTAAAATAAAATTAGGAACAATACTCTGCAGAATATTTCAGAAATCATCAGTATCTGGAAATATTACATGCCTTTTTTTAAAAAAAAGAATGTACAACCAAGAGTTAGGGAACAAATTATACACTTGATTTTACAGTTCTCCTCACCTATTGCTGTTAATGCTTTTGGACTCAAAGTTCTTAAAATGACACTGTGGGATAGTAGTGTATGAACACTTAATGTGCTTGTATTAGATTCCTTTCTCCACTATTTTAATGGCTTTTATTTTAATAAATAAGGAGAGAAATTTCAATCAAACACATTTTGTGTTTGTACACTGTTATCCCACAGTGGACTTTCTGGGGCAAAGTCCCTAAGAGTCTCATGACAAGCACAACTCATGAGCCTGATGCAAATTTTAAGAGAAAGTTAAAAGGGGATAGAATATCTGATGATAATGTGAATTGGTTTTTACCTGGTGTTTCCATTGTAGGATTGACTGGGTCTGGAGATTAGTTAGATCTTACTTTTCATCCACATGGGAGCAACCCCATCCATTTGCTATGATGACTAACATTGTTTGTACTTGCTGGTTTGCTCATCATTTAATTTTTTTTCTTTATAATCTTGGGAGATATTTTGTCCACTCATCAGTTTTTCTGCTGGTATTGTGCCTTTTAAACTTTGATTACCTGTTATTATCACTGCCCCTGCCCTTCCTCCTATGAGTGTACTTAATACACTGATGATGCTATTTTTCTTTTTTTTGTATTATGTGTTTGCTGTCATGTTCTGTTTTGTTTGTGTTAATGTTTGTTTTTGCATTTGTGTTCTAAAATCAAAAATAAACTAACATTCCAAAAATTTTGTGTTCTTGGTACACATCCCATATGTTTGATATTCTTGAATGGTGAATATTCATCTCCATTATAAATCAAATGTTAATGTTGAAAATGCCATAGGAGAGTGATGTTATTCTCTTTACTGTTATCCTGACCATCACAGGAGGCAGGTGAAGGACTGTGGAAGACAGAATCCAAGTCCCCTGATAAGCTAATGTACATTCATTAATCCCAGAGAATTCTCTTGAGGTCAGGGTCAACTACAAAAATAAAATTTCACTTCAACCACAGTGGTATGATTCAGAATACACCTCATGTAGTCAGATTTGACTCATGATATAAATATTATTATTTATTACATGATTAAAGTTATTTTAAAAATATTATATGATAATAAGCATAGCTCATTATTGAGTTAGGGAAGCAATCTCTGCGTTGGATATGCATTCAGAAAGGAAAAAGATGCTGATACCCATACTTTTAACCAGCTGCACTCTGAATCAGTCTTTGCTGATGTCAGCTGGGCAGGAATCTATGTCTCTACCAGGCACAAATTTTGAGTCTCTTCAGGGACATAGTACCAGGCTCAATTTTCCTTACAGTTAGGAAATTTAAAAATAAAAAAAATCCAGATGGCATGAAAGGTAAATATTTGCCTTAAATCTCGCTTGAAAACTAGTTAGCACTACACTTTGAGTGTGAATTCATTTTTAATTTTTTAAATTATAAAACCAAAAGTAAACTCAAAGCCATCCATCACAATAATACAATTCTCATACTCTGACAAAAGGTGAAGCCAAACACAATCACTGGACTAGTAACACACCATACATGGACATCTTCTCACTCAATGCTGTATAACCACAATTTCGCTTTTGAGATAAGTTAAATCATGATTGGGCAAGTTTATACCACAGAGAAGGGACTAAGCCATATTCATTCTTCTTTTGTTCTTGTCGCCCATATTGTAACTTGCTTCTGTCCTCTATAGCTGTAGTGCTTGCTAAGTTTTCTGCAGTCTTATTAACAATTACTTTACCAATTTCAGGTTATATTGTAAAGTTCATGCATCCCTATTACCAATTCATATCTTTGCAAGGTAGTTCTTTCTGCATTTATTTACGTGCATATTCAGATAGTTCAGTCTTACGATGTGTCCTCTCGGCCTGATGCCAACGTGACTGTTCTCTAGTCACAGCTATAGTGGTTAGTTTTAATCAATTGAGTAATCAAATTGTAGGTAACGTAGCATCCGTGTACAATTGCCCAGAATTTACTGTCAAAATAATGGTGAGGCTAACGGCGCTCACTGTTATTTAGGCGCAAATCGCACAGCAACTTTAGGCGAGGGCGGATGCGTGGTTAAACGCGAAAATCCGGAAGTTGCTGTCCAAGATGCGGCACACCGCCGTTAGCTTCCCGGAAACGGCATCTCGCTGTCTGAATCACCATTCAAATACGTTGAACAGCATGAAGTCTGTGCACTTGCATGGTAGATATGAACTAAACTCGCCACAGAAAGTTAGGGCTTGACCATTTCAGTCTAAGTATGCTTTTTAATGGCATGATAAGTGTTAATTACTGCCAAACAACCTCTCTGGCACTGAAAATTAACTATCACAAGTGTGGAGTCTCATTCCTTCAGTATTTAATTGCTGTTAGAGATTTTAAAAAAATTAAATTACTTTTTTTTCTCTCTCTTAATCCAATCTTTCTTTCCCTCCTTTTTATTTCGTTTTCTGTACCTGATTTGACATTGAATTCACTATTCTAACTTATACTTCCTGGTTCAGATTCTGTGCTGCGCAATCCTCAATCCTTCAATCTAATTGGTTAAGGAGCTACACAGTTTCTTGCCCTGTTCACACAGGACCCAGATGCCCTGTAGAGGGCCCCACGCCACTTACAGCAACACAACAGTTGAAGTGAGGTTTCAACTTGAAACTGTGGCAAAGTAGTGTTTTTTTTATTTGCATTGTTTCAGGAGCAGTAGGAAGTTGATGAATCTCCTTGTGAAAACTGTATTCTGTTTGGTCATGCATTTCATGTAAAACAAACCAGTTTGCTGGTTTACAATCATGCCTTATTGCCAGAGTATTTTTCAGATGTCTAGGTTACAATCTCGGCTTGAATTTCAGGTGGAGCCCTTTGGTTGTCTGGTACCCCTACCAGGCGTACTGCCACCAATGCCATAATGAGTGATGGTTAATGCAGAAACTCACAATGTTGGGGGTCCTTTGCTCCCCCAGCCCCTTATCCTCTCACACAAGGGTTTTATAATGGCTGGACAGAGAATCTGACGTTTCTGTGGCCTATAGATTCTCTGACATGAATAAAGTATCCGGTCCTGGCCTAATTTATGGCCTTCTGGAGCATGACCACTAGAGTTGTGCCAGGGCTTGCTAAAAAGGCTGAGCATTTTCAGCCTCAGTATCTAGTACAAGACCCACAACATTTATAATGGAAGCATAGAATATTACACAAAATTAGACCTGTAAAGCTAGACATAGGAAGTAGTATTATTGGTGGAAACAAATATAACACCTGTCAAGGGTAGACATAGAATAAGAGGGGAGAAAGCAGAAGCAATCTGCAAAGAAGTTAGTAACAAAAAGGGAAACAAGATAGTAACTGGCAACTGATATTGGCCACCAGCACATGCTGAAGAAGAGGTAGATAGAGAGTAATTTAGGCAAGTAACAGAGGTGGCAGGGAATCACAAGATGATAATCATGGGGGATTTCAAAATCACAAAGATAAAATGCTCGAACCAAGGATAACCAGAAAATTTTGTTGGGGTATTTGATGATTGCTTCTTAACACAATACAGGAGCAGCTGTTATATTAAATTTGGTACTTACCAATCCACCAGAGGTGATTAATAAACTGGAAATGGGTCAACATTTTGGCAGTAGTAATCATTATACAGTTTGCTTTAGTTTTATATTAAGGGCTAAACCCAAAAATAATAATACAGAGGTGTCCAGCTTTAGGAAGACAAATTTTGAAGCAAGCAAGGAGAATAGCTCTTTGGAGGATTAAATGGAATGTAGAACTAGAAAATAAAATTGAAGAAATATGGGGTTGATTGTCATGTCCTTTGCCCTGGGGAGTTACCCATTCTGGGTGAAAAGGTCAGGAAGAAGGGAGTGAAGACCCTTACACTGGACCTCCACCTGAATTTACATTGCCTTATGATTTCTGGGTGTTCCTGGGGAGGGGGAAATTTCAGAGCAGGAGCAATGTACCTGCAATAGGGACATGACCAGCATAGCAATGCTAACGAGGAAGGGTGGGGCATTCCTGCCTTTTTCCCTTATAGTTATGGTAGTGTGCCCTAGATGCAGAAGGTCTGACGGATCCTGGCAGCAAGATGAAGGTTATCCCTGAGAGTACATTTAACAGATTTTGTCTACTTACCAAGCAAACGCCTCATCCAAGGTTATTTCAATCTCCATCAGATCCTGTATGTTGTGGAAGGACTTCTGCCATCTCTGTTATGTAACTCTGTTTCCTCAAAGCTGGGTGATGTACTGAGACATGAAGGCAGGGATGATCTTGTTGAACTGATCTGTCATGGCAGGTTAGGTTCGGCCTGTAGCAGTTTTGTTCAGAAAGGTGGGCTGCTGGTGGGTGCCAAGAGGAAAACAACAGCAACAACAATTTGCATTTAAATAGCACCTTTGACATTAAAAAAAAGCATCCCAAGGCAGTTCACTGATAGGCATATGAAAAGAAAGACATGCATTTGTATAGTGCCTTTCATGACCTCAGGATGTCCCAAAGTGCTTTTACAGCCAATTAAGTACTCTTGAAGTATAGAACTGTTGCAATGTAGGAGAACAGACGTCTAACCTGGAAGGGAGAGATCAGGAGTGATGACCAAAATTTGCTAGAATAGTTGGATTTTGAGTACATTTTGTAAAGAGAGAGACAGTTGGAGAAGTCAATGGGGTTTATGGTGGCTGAAGGCAGTGCTACTAATGTTAAGGGGTAGGAATGGATGTATGTACAAGAGGGCAGATTCAGAGGAACAGGAGTGGAAAAGGGCTGGAGGAAGATCCCCTCTCTAACTGGAGTACTTTGGCCTTATTTAGCATCCCTATCAGTATCTATGCTGTGATCAGCTAACTTGACATAGACTGTGCATGGAATCTGGGACCTTTGGCCTCTGTATGGTTCAACTACACACTGGATAAACTCACTGGATAAATTCAGGTGGGAGGAGCATGCTTTAATTTTTAATTCATTATCATGTTACTTTCTAATTCTCTGGATTTTTAACAAAAATACTACCTTGGTTGCCTTTAGTATGGATTCAAAAGACTGGATTTTCCAGTCAGTGTTATTTTAATGTTGGCAATAACCTATTTGGGCTGCTGTTGATTTTGAAATCAAACCAATTTGAAAATCCAAGGTATAATATATTTTGCTAAATAACTATTATAAATTTAGAGTCTGTCTTATGATGTGAATTTTTGCTGGGAGTCACTGAGATGAGATAACACCCTTATTTAAAAAGTGTAGTAGGCAGAAGGCTGGAAATTATAGACCAGTTAGCCTAACATCTGTGGTGGGTAAAATTTTATTAAGGAGACAGTAGCGGAACATTTGGATAAACATAATTTAATAGGACAAAGTCAGCATGGCTTTACGAAGGGGAAGTCATGTCTGACAAATTTGCTTGAGTTCTTTGAGGACATAACGTACAGGGTGGATAAAGGGGAACCAGTGGACGTAGTGTATTTAGACTTCCAGAAGGCATTCAACAAGGTGCCACATAAAAGATTATTGCTCAAGATAAAGAATCACTGGATTGGGGGTAATATTCTGGCATGGGTGGAGGATTGCTTATCTAACAGGAAGCAGAGAGTTGGGATAAATGGTACATTCTCGGACTGGCAACCAGTGGCCAGTGGTGTTCCGCAGGGGTCGGTGCTGGGTCCCCAACTCTTTACAATCTATATTAACGATTTGGAGGAGGGGACCGAGTGTAACATATCAAAGTTTGCAGATGATACAAAGATGGGAGGGAAAGTAGAGAGTGAGGAGGACATAAAAAACCTACAAGGGGATATAGACAGGCTGGGTGAGTGGGTGAAGATTTGGCAGATGCAATACAATATTGGAAAATGTGAGGTTATGCACTTTGGCAGGAAAAATCAGAGAGCAAGTTATTATCTTAATGGCGTGAAACTGGAAAGTACTGCAGTAAAAAGGGATCTGGGGGTCCTAGTGCAAGAAAATCAAAAAGTTAGTTTGCAGGTGCAGCAGGTGATCAAGAAGGCCAATGGAATGTTGGCTTTTATTGCTCGGGGGATAGAATATAAAAACAGGGAGGTATTGCTGCAGTTATATAAGGTATTGGTGAGACCGCACCTGGAATACTGTATACAGTTTTGGTGTCCATACTTAAGAAAAGACATACTTGCTCTCGAGGCAGTACAAAGAAGGTTCACTCGGTTAATCCCGGGGATGAGGGGGCGGACATATGAGGAGAGGTTGAGTAGATTGGGACTCTACTCATTGGAGTTCAGAAGAATGAGAGGCGATCTTATTGAAACATATAAGATTGTGAAGGGGCTTGATCGGGTGGATGGGTGAAACTAGAACTAGGGGGAATAATCTTAGAATAAGGGGCTGCTCTTTCAAAACTGAGATGAGGAGAAACCTCAGAGGGTAGTAGGTCTGTGGAATTTGCTGCCCCAGGAAGCTGTGGAAGCTACATCATTAAATAAATTTAAAACAGAAATACAGTTTCCTCGAAGTAAAGGGAATTAGGGGTTACGGGGAGCGGGCAGGAAATTGGACATGAATTTAGATTTGAGGTTAGGATCAGATCAGCCATGATCTTAATGAATGGCGGAGCAGGCTCGAGGGGCCGATTGGCCTACTCCTGCTCCTATTTCTTATGTTCTTAGATAATAAGCCCATATTTTTCTGTTTAAACCTGTGAGAGCTCACTTGCTTTAAAATTCAACACTTAAATATAACTTTTTTCCAAACCCTTCTGTGAAAAATAGTAATCAAATTCTCAGAATTTGACAATAACATACACCAATGCAATGTGTTTAGAAACCCATTTATGTCTCTTCAATACATGTCCCAATTGTAAAATCCAGTTCAATTGGTTTATTGCACACTTTGCATTGTAAAACTGTCCTCATATATAAGCACCTGCTTGCAAACAAATTCTTTTTAATCTAACGTTCCCTTAGGGTGTATGAAGAAAATCTACTTCTCCTACTTATGTCTGCCTACAATTTTTGTTCTTATTAATGTTGATCCATTATCACTGCCATTACCTTCGCCCACCTTCAAATGGTATCAAAACCATAAAAGCAAGTATTTTTTGTTCCTTCTTCCAACAAAATCTAATGGAGCATCAGTTGCTGGGAGTGTGCTGCATGGCTGTGAGAAAATCAAAGGACTCATGATGTAGTGAACCTAGAACAGTTTTGAAGTTCCACTGAGGTCTAAGATTATGTTATATGCCTTATAAGATATAATCAGCCAATAATACTGGTGAAAATGATAAAACTGATCTTCCAATTTGCCCTTTGTTGCTTGTTTGCTACTGACATAGGTTTGCACTTTCAGCTTTTGCCTTCTTAGATAAGCACAGTTTTGCTATATAGATGCAGGGAGTTGCCACTTACGTTGAAATAAAAGTTCTAGTGGATTAATGCTCTGCCCTTTCACAGAATCATAGAATGATACAGCACAGAGGGAACCATTCGTCCCATTGTGCCTGTGCCAGCTCTTGTCAGTAACTGGGGTTTGAATATAACCCAAACTATTGAGAAGAAAGTCTGCTTTGCCATAAGTAAAATTAGTCTGGAAAGTTTCAATCCAGGTTCCTATTGGCTCCCGGTCCAGCAACGCCTCTATTTTAAAATTCTCATTCTTGTTTTCAAATCCTTCCATGGCCTCACCCCTTCCTATCTCTGTAACCTCCTCCAGCCCTACAACACACAGAGATCTCTGCGCTCCTCCAATTCTGGCTTTTTGCACAAGCCTGCTTCTCCTGGCCCACAAGGAAAGCTGTGAAAACATTTTTAAAAACTCACCTTACAGGCCTTTTCTGGCCATGGCTGCAGTTCCTGGCGGGTTTTGCCTATTGGGGAAGTCACCTGCTCGGGCCTCAGGCTAAAATAGCGGATCGAGGCCCTGATGACGCCATCGGAACCAACAGGCTTGGGGTGGGTGTCCTGGCCGCCTGCAATTATAAAACCCAGAGGATCCAAGTTCCTCCTCAACTTCACCCTCCTGCCCCCACCGGAATTTGAGCTAAGACGTTTCTCCAAATTGGCTTAAATTTCCTTGCTTATTCTTTTCATGTCAAATGTCATGGATGGGACAAGGATTACAAGGAGAAATAGTGTGGTTGAGGTCATATAGGATGCCACTGGTGACTTTGACCAGAATGGTCTTGATATTGTGAGCAGAGTAGAAATTGGACTGAAAGGATTCACTTAGAGAATTAGATACAGAGTTGGGTGGTGGTGATGCATTCCAGGACAATAGAGAAGAAAGGAAAGTTAGATATGGGGAGTAGTTAGAAAGGATGATGAGTGGGGTGAGGCAGTAGTTAAGGCTAGGCTTTTTGAAAAGAATTCAATGATGGCAGCTTTGAAGGGAAAGGGAATGGTTCCTGTGCGAAGGGAGCCATTTATAATGTCAGCGAGCACTAGGGCAAGGAAAGGTAGTAGGGTTGTCAAAATTATTATGTTGTACACAAAGAAAGATGGATACTGTGAATGGCTTGGACTTTATTCCAAGCTGTAATACCAAGCCTGTCATTCTGGTGTTATCATAAATCAGTGAAGTAGACCAAAGATTGAGCAAATTAAGAATGTTTGTTTTAATTCATTCTCTGAATATTTTTTTATTCGTTCATGGGATGTGGGCATCGCTGGCAAGGCCAGCATTTATTGCCCATCCCTAATTGCCGTTGAGAAGATGGTGGTGAGCCGCCTTCTTGAACCGCTGCAGTCCATGTGGTGAAGGTTCACCCACGTTGCTGTAAGGTAGGGAGTTCCAGGATTTTGACCCAGTGATGATGAAGGAACGGCGATATATTTCCAAGTCGGGATGGCGTGTGACTTGGGGGGGAAAGTGCAGGTTGTGGTGTTCCCATGTGCCTGCTGCCTTTGTCCTTCTAGATGGTCGAAGAAGCGATGGCGAGTTGCTGCAGTGCATCCTGTGGATGGTACACACTGCAGCCATGGTACGCTGGTGGTGATGGGAGTGAATGTTTAGGATGGTGGATGGGGTGCCAATCAAGCGGGCTACTTTGTCCTGGATGGTGTTGAGCTTCTTGAGTGTTGTTGGAGCTGCACTCATCCAGGCAAGTGGAGCGTATTCTATCACACTCCTGACTTGTGCCTTCCACAATGAATGTGAGCTTCACTGGTAAGATCGTCATTTATTGCCCATTCCTAGTTACCCTGGAAAACTGAGTGGCTTGCTAGGCCACTTCAGAATGCAGTTAAGAGTCAACCACAGCTTCATGGTCACTTTTACCGACACCAGCTTTTAATTTCTAGATTTGAAAAAAAACTGAATTCAAATTCGCAAACTGCCATGGCAGGATTTGAACTCATGGGGCGCTAAATTGGGTCGTGTAGCACCCGTTGCTTTGGCGCTACACGGCCTCTCCGACATCCAAGATGACGTCTTGGCTGCGCATGCACGTTTCCTGCGTGACGTGCACCAGATGCCATCTTGGTATAGGAGTTTGCGAAGGCGCAGATAAGAAACGCTGGAATCATGTAGGGTAGGGAGAAAATGGCTTCAATCAGTGTGCAATGCTGATTTAACGTGATAAGTCCCAAAATGGTGTCTAACGCTCAACTCAACGCACAGTCTTAACCCCGACCACCTGAACATGTCTTAGAGTGCCTGGATGACCCTCCACTGGCGCTATTTAAGGGGACCATGCAGGATTTACAGGTTAGTGGCTGGATTATTGCCTCCGGCTGCCAAGATATTTGTAACCGTTTTTGGAGGTCTCCTATAATTCAATACTAGCACGCGGGGACATAGCCTAACATTTAGTGCCAGGATGTGCAGGAGTGAAGTTAGGAAATGCTTCCACACGCAAAGGGTGGGAAACGTTTGGAACGTTCTTCTACGGACGGCAGTTGATGCTAGCTTACTTGTGAATGTTAAATCTGAGATTGATAGATTTCTGTGAACCAAGGGTATTAAGGCATATGGGACTAAAGCGGGTATATGGAGTTAGGTCACAGGTCCACCATGATCTCACTGAATGGTGGAATAGGTTCGAGGGACTAAATGCCACTGCCACTTGCTGCCTCTTGAAATGCGCTACCTTCTCCTGCAAGAAAGCGAGGCGTGTACCTGGGTGATGTGCCTGTCATGGCTGAATAGCTGTCAGTGTGTGTGGCCCATGAGTTGTGGGTGGGCGGCTTGAAACAGTGGTAATATGTTAAGGGCGGGAGGAAGCATCTGAATGGAAGAGTTGAGTACTGATGGAAAGAGTTTGTAGGTATGTGGGGGATGGTGGGTGTAGTGGGTGGAGCAGTTGGTATGAGACGCCACTTGACAGTTGACCTCACTCACCTTGCCCACTCATGTCAAAGCATTGAACTTCTTCCTGAACTGCATCCATGTTCATGATGCTGTGCGCCTGGCATTGACTTTATCCCCCGCTGCCTCCCACTGTCTTTTGAGTATATGCCTGGAGGGCCTCTTGCACGCCCACCCCCCACCCCCAACTGCGAATATAGGATGTCCCTCCTTCTGTCCACCTCTTGCACCCTAGTTCTCTACTGCATTATCGGAGAACCTTGGTGCATGCACTCTCGCAGGCGTGCCAACTCAGATCGGCAGATTGGTGAGGTCTGGTGTGCAGATTGGAGAATGTGGGATTTAGTAATGCGCAACCTTTATTCAATGTTTTATCATAACTCATCAGTGTGTAAACATAGGGATGGGATCTGCATCTGTGTTTTACGTGTGCGATGTCTGATCTCTGTTCAGACTCCACGCAGACAGTAGACTGTTATTTTCAGCAAATAACAGGTACAAGTGACCTTTGAGGGATTTCTAAGAAACATCTTCCCTTTAAGAGATGGAGCTCCCTCTGGTGGTGGAAAGTGCAAATTGCATTCATTCCATGTTCAAGGCCTGGAAAGGAATGCCAATTGCAGGTAAGTGCTCCCTTGGGACCAAACTTGCGTCTTGCCTGCCCAGGGTCCGTTGGGCGCGCGCGCTAACATTGCCCAGAACGGACCCTTAACCAATTTTTCCCCCAAAGACTCCGGATTATTCGTCAAAACCTCTGGATTACTAGTACAGTAACATAACCACTACACTCCGGTAACCTACCTTGTATTCAAACCGTGAGAGTTTGTTACAGCGCATAATACAGTTCTCACATTTTTATTGTAGATTTTATCCCTATTCCTGGACTACCATTTTGCTGGTAAAAGTTGGAATATCTTAACTCTGCACATTTGCTAATATAACTTCTTCAAAAAGTCTGACTCAACCATTCTAAGACTAAATGCTTTATGTTTATCTAGTTGATTTTTGGTACTTTCTTTGCTTATCAAGGTAGTTGATGTCATTTGTGGGGAACAAAATACTTTTTTTTTTGCAGATGTCATCCTTATGCTTGCTTTCTGCTTTACTCACTGAGCTTCATTCAATTGAGTTGGGCCTTGAATCGTGATGCTTTGCATGCTGTCATACATACCTGACCTGAGAACTCAGTGCAATGCTACTGTGTGACCTACTCCGGCCCTCACATGATGCTGCCTCCTCTCTAAACCTGCTATTGGCTATGTGGCAGCATTAACTAAAACTTCTCTTCCTTTTCTGTTCACCAAATAATGACTTGAAAAAGAATTTTAAAGAACTAGGTAAGTAATATTATCGCAGTCATTCATAACTTGTTCAATTATATGGCAATTTCAGATTGCTTTGTAAATGACATTGAAATAAGCTTAAGTTTCTTAAATCAATAAAGCTATAATGCTCTATTTTATATTTTCCTCCACCACTAGAGATCGACTATGTTATATAATAACACCATGTGCGTTAATTGTTAATACCCCTATCATTATGGAACAGTATCCTTTAACTCACTGTGAGCAATGAAATGGTATAAACTCTCTCATTGACTATTGAATGTGACAATTAATTAGCCCATGAATAATAATTTTCACCACAAAGGCTCTTTAGTTTCATTTTTAAAAATCTAAGGGGAAAGATTGGATAAGAGCCGATTTTGGGTGTAGGTAGCGTGATGTGCAATTACCCCGCGCCCAATCACCTCTGCGCAGGCAGGACGCAAGTTTCGGCCGGCCTGAGACTCACCTGCAGTACCCAACTCTTCCAACCAGATGCTTCCTCTCACCCTTACACATTACCATTGTTGCAAGCTGCCCACCCACAACTCACAGGCCATAAACACTAACTATTCAACCATGACAGGCACATCACCCAGAAACATGTCCTGCTTTCTTGCAGGAGAAGGTGGCGCATATCAGGAGGCAGCAAGTGGCAGTGGCATTTAGCCCCTTGAGCCTGTTCCACCATTCAATGAGATTATTGGTGGATCTGTGACCTAACTCCATATACCCGCCTTAGCCCCACGTGCCTTAATACCCTTGGTTCACAGAAATCTATCAATCTCAGATTTAACATTCTGAAGTGAACTAGCATCAATTGCCGTCTGCAAAAGAGCGATCCAAACCTCTCCCACCCTTTGCGTGTAGAAACATTTCCTAACTTCACTCCTGCACGTCCTTGCTCTGGATGTTAGGCTATGTCCCCGCGTCCTAGTATTCAAGTCTAGGAGACCTCCAGAAACAGCTACAAATGTTTCAGCAGCCAGAAGCAATAATCCAGCCACTAATCTGCAAATCCTGCACGGTCCCTTTAAATAGTGCCGGTGGGGAGTCCTCCAGGCACTCCCAAGACATGTTCAGATGATCGGGGTTAAGACTGTGCGTTGAGTTGAGCGTTAAGTCCCAAAATGGTGTTTATAACTTTAAATCAGCGTTGCTCACTGATTGAAGCCATTTTCTCCCTACTTTACATGATTCCAGCATTCGTTATCTGCGCCTGCGCTATCTCCTATACCAAGATGGCGTCCGGCGCACGTCACGCTATAAATGTGTGTGTGCATCCAAGACACCATCTTGGATGTTGGCGAGGCCGTGCAGCGTTGAAACAATTCGGGCTACATGGCCCAATTTAGTGCCCCTGGTGTTTAGTTACTTAATTTGAAACTTCTAGCCTCAATTGACGCAATAAAAACGTTATTCATTTTAAATGTATTCAGAAAGCACTGTATATTAATGATCATGCTTTTTATCAAACTTCCTTTGTTGAAGACCTTTGGATATTTTGCATTGTAGTTAATGAAATTAAATCCAAAGACTTCCAAAATGTAAAACTGTATCAATTTATATTGATCCAAAAATCTGTACTGAGTACCTACAACTAAACCGTACAATTTTCTTGCCTATGAAACACTGATCTACATAGTCTGAAACTGTATATTTTACGAATTAATTTTCAATTGCTCAACCAGGGTTACGAGAGCATAGATTAGGCCTTTGTCACTAGTAAACAATTTTACAACACCAAGTTATAGTCCAACGATTTTATTTGAAATCTACAAGCTTTCGAAGGCTTCCTCCTTCCTCAGGTAAATGTCAGGAATTCCTCGAAGCCTACGCATTTATAAATCAGAGAACAATACATGGTGATTACAGACTGCCCCTGCAACTGCCCGTTGCCAAGGCAATCACCGTGTTCAGACAGAGAGGTGTCACCTACAGAACCCCCGAATATACATTCAACAAAAAAAACAAACAGGAAAAAAACAGAGAGAGAGAGAGAGAGGCAGAAACATCCGGAAGGCAGAGAAAGCCAGCAAATGACCCGTTATATTAAAAACAGATAGCTTTTGTTCGCTGGTGGGCTTACGTGTAGCGTGACATGAACCCAAGATCCCGGTTGAGGCCGTCCTCATGGGTGCGGAACTTGGCTATCAATTTCTGCTCGACGATTTTGCATTGTCGTGTGTCTCGAAGGCCACCTTGGAGTACGCTTACCCGAAGGTCGGTGGCTGAATGTCCCTGACTGCTGAAGTGTTCCCCGACTGGGAGGGAACCCTCCTGTTTGGCGATTGTTGCGCAGTGTCCGTTCATCCGTTGTCGCAGTGTCTGCATGGTCTCGCCAATGTACCATGCTCTGGGGCATCCTTTCCTGCAACGTATGAGGTAGACAACGTTGGCCGAGTCACAGGAGTATGAACCATGCACCTGGTGGGTGGTGTCCTCTCGTGTGATGGTGGTATCTGTGTCGATGATCTGGCATGTCTTGCAGAGGTTACCGTGGCAGGGTTGTGTGGTGTCGTGGACGCTGTTCTCCTGTCACTAGGCACCACAGTCCAAATTTTATCCTTTTAGGAAAAATTATGCAACAGCTATTCTTGTTACTAGACCAACTTGTCCCATTTCTTCCCTAGTTATTTAGCTTCTTCATTATGCATGCATCTAGTTGGAAGCTTCCAGGCTTAAAATTGTAATTGGATAACAATGCATAGGATGCAGGATGCAGTACTGCAACATAAATAGAATTAGGTAGCATAGACATTCTGAAATAATTTTTTTCAATTTTTTTCCAAATATAAATTGAAACACAGGCGAATTTTGCTGCTTATTGCGTTCTGAAAATTAAACTGGGGCATGTGAAATGTTTTAGTTACTATAAACCTGTATTGAACCTATTGACAAAGGCATGGCAATAAACAGTAAGGAGTAAGAGTTATTCCTGTTCCGTTTTTTAGACTGTTCATTAATTCTTTATAATCTTCAATGTAAAATTGTGCAGAAAACCATATATGTATGTAGAGCATGATTTTAATGCAGTGAATATTTTGAAAGCTTTAAAAGCATTTAATAATAAAAGGATTAAAAGGATACTTAGGGCACAATGATTGTCATTAGTTGTAATTTTATTAAAAACTAATGTCCAATTAATTTGACACAGCGTTTTAAGTTGTTTGCCAGTGATGTGAGATCATGTTGAAAAGTTGTAGAAAGTGAGAGCTTGGCTCAGTTGACAGCATGCTTACTTCTGTATCATAAATTTGTGGGTTTGAGCACCACACCAAGATTGAGCACATAATCTAGGCTGATGCTCCAGTGTAATATTGAGGGAGATGGCAATCTTTGTATACAACATACTGTTTGGGAGATGTTACTGGCTCAGATTGTCTGCCATGTGTGCCTGTAAGGTAACAGTCACTGCACTCCGAAAGTTAATAATTTCGTGAATTGCTTTTGGATGTTTTGATGTGATAATTTGCTATGTAATGCCAGTATTTTTACTAAAGATTGAAAAAGAAAATGTAAACAAAAATGAATTTGAAAATGCCCTGAGTTACTAACGTCATTTGTTTTTCGTATGGCATGAGATCACTGAGGATCAGACTACACATGTATTTGAGGATGATTACTGTACACAATACTTGTAGGATAAGCAATGCTTAGAAGTGTTCACAACACAATAAAGAGGCTCAAATAACCTCATAAATGCAGACCTTCAGCATGCTCAAACAATGGTTCCGTTTTCTGGAGGAACTCTGCAGCACACCCCTGACTGTGTCTCCAAATGGCCGTCGTAGGTATGCTTGAGCAGCTCTGAGCCTTGAGGGTCCAGCTGCAGACTGCAGCATCTCAACGTGGGTGGGGGCTAACTTTTTGGCACTGACAAGGGCGCTAGCAAAGTGGGTGACAAGGGCGTAGGCATGCTGTCATCCTGAGAGGGGACAGCAGGTGCATCTCCCATGGAGTCAATGCCACTTTCGTGGGGCTGTGCCTCAGGACTCTGCGTGAGAACAGAGTACAGGACTGATGTGACTCTAGAAGCCCTTGTCAATGCTGGACCCCAGAGCCAAGATGGCAGCAGTCTGATTTTCCATGGCTACGCAAGCTGCAAGAACTGTCACTAGAGATCTACATTATGCGCTGCCTGTGGTTACAAATGAGCTGCACGTTGAGGAAGTGGCATCCCTTTCTGTTGAGAAGGATACCAGTCTGGTGATGGGGAGCACACAGGGCAATATAAGTGTAGTCTATGACCCCTTGGACCTCGGGGAAACCTGTAAAGCCTAGTGTTCTCACGATCTACTTTGCCTGCTCCATCAGTAAGGAGATGTAGCTGTTCCTACTCAAGTAAAGAGCCTCGGTCACCTCTCTGATGCAGTATTGTACTGCAAACATTGAGATGTCGCTGATGTCACCTGCTGTAACCTTTAACAACCCTGTGGTATAAAAGTTAAGGGCCACAGTGACCTTGACAGTCACAGGCAGTGCTGTCCATGCCCTGGTTTGTGGCTCCAATTTTGGCTGCAGTAGGTGACAGAGCTCTGTCACAGCCTCCAGAAGTTGAAAATGGTTGGGATCTTTGCGGGTGAGTAGCCTGCTTGTTTTTCACTGCTCACCCACCCGATTTCTGCTGCATGGGTAGGGTTAAAATCAACTCCATCGTCTTCAGGAGAGTTTGATAGAAAAGGGGAGAAAAAGAGAAGCTTACCAAGGTTTAAAAATACAAATAGATCACCTCATGGCTCCAGTGCTAAATGCCCAACCTGGTGTACTACTGTGGAAGGTATTGGTTTGCTCCGCAGTTTGTAGTGAATTATCTGATTTCTGTTGGGACAAGGTAGAAGCAACAGCATCATGGGAAACAAAACAATCAGAACTTCTGATCACTATCTAGTCACCCCTGGTGAAAGGTGGTGCCCCTATGTACATCAGGTATGGACAGGGTGAGGCTCAGCTATAGTGCCTCACAGTCAAATAATCTGTCAATTCTCTCAATTATTAGGCCTACACATGAAGAACAATCCTTTGGGCAATAACTGGAACTGTTTGAACTGTATCCCAGCAACAGTCAGTTCCTTCAGGAAGAGAGAGGAGAAACAAAATACAACTTTTGCCAGCTGGAAGATTTCTTAAAATATGTTTCTTCAGAATATCTTGCCTGGAGAAGCACTTTAGAATGAAAGTGCTTCTTCTTATAGTAATGCTCACCTTTAACAAACCTTTAAAAATTAGTGAATTAATGCACGTAAAATTGTTTTATTTTCAACAAGTATAATCCTAAACACAATTTTCTGCAATCAGCATAAGGACTGCTTGGCTGTAGCATGCAGTCATCATAAAATATTTATTATTGCTTAAAATACAAGTACTTCTGTAATAAAATGGGCACTGGTGAAAAATGAAAAGAGAATAGGAGATTGTTTTGTCTGTGAATTACTCATACTTCAGAGATTATTTTTAACTGTAGTACTGGGGTCCTATTAAAAGTGTAAGGAACATTGCAAACTGAAAGCTTTTAAATATAATCACGTTGCATTGCTCCTTCTGCTGCTCTTGCTGGGTCAATGACTTGCCACTATATGACATCAATTTGTGCATTGTAATGACCATCTTGTGTTCTTATTCTTAATATTTCCAGTTTTTTGTTAACATTACTGCATAGCTATCATTTTCTTATTGTTGTTGAATGTTTTAAGGTACTTACATGAATTTACTCCTGATGAAATGATTAATTGAGTCCCCAGGTAGTATTAAGTTAAGTTGTCCCATCTATTGCAGCAGATAAGCTACTTAATTTGCAATACTGGTAAACAAATCATGTGATCCTAGCTGTCAGCCAGGGCTCTGCTCACTGGTGTGCTTCTTCATGCTAATGTGAGATTGCTGCATGAAAGGAAAGTGGATTGTCACACGCTCCAAGCTGAGGATCTGAGATGTAACTGATTCCCAGGAACATTGCAAAGCTACATTTTTTCCCCCTCCTAGCACTGTGCAAAAGATCTTTGATCATTTCCATATGTCAGCTGTGGTTTTTTGATTAAAGATTCAAAAAAAATAAAATAAACTCTACATGTGAGCTGGATCTCATTAAAATTTAACAGTTGGGTGCTGATGAAGTCATGAGGAATAAGGAAATGTATAATTTGCTAGGCATAATGAATTATGAATAAGAAATCTACATTTATAATATTTACAGGTGCTTGAAGGATTTTGTTTCTGTTTAAATTTTAAGTTGCATGACCCCAGTATTTTTTGAAGAAATTGTTAGCACAAACAAGATCTGAAAATCCTAAGTAAATAATGGAACAGGAAAGGAGAATTAAAATAAAGATCTGAGTTTGAGATATATATAATCTTCAAAATTTTGTGGTAAATTTCAATAAGGTGAGAAAAGACAGCGATGGGAACTGAACATCCAGTTCCAGATTTTCCGATTAGGTATGGTCCTGAACGAAATTAGGATGGTGCACATCATGAGTGTTGACCCAACCATAATTTCCTAGATTGGCATCATTTTGAGAATGTTGCAGGCACCGAAAATTCCTCTAGTTGAGAGCTCACCCAATGGGGGCAGGAAATAACATACTCCTACTGAACTTAAAAGCACCCATGAGCATAAAATGGCACACATCATTACAATCGCTTTTGAGCCACAGAAGAAACTCGATTTTCAGAAAATGTTTGTCAGGTTAGTATGAGGCCAGAGAGCCCCAGCCTCTTAGATGTAGCTGTGGAAATGCTGCTGGAGAAAGTCAAACAGAGGAGGGAGGCCCTACTTGACATCAAGCAAAACAGGCCCCAAGGAGAGCTGTCTAAGGACAATGGAAGGAACTGGCCAGGGCAGCGAGGGCAGTGAATCAACCAACTCACACATAGGCACTCAGTGTAAGATAAAGTTTAATGACCTTATCAGGTCATGCAAGGTAAGAGGAGCCAGCCACGCCTTCCAAGAATGCATTGTACTAAGCATGTCTGCTACTTATAATGATCTCCCCTGTCACTCTGTTAAAGGGATTAAATTGCTTACCATAAGTGAAGTAGCATAGTACTCTTTCTATCCTTAACTTTCATCTGCTACTATTCCTGCACTTACGTTATTACATGCTTTCACCTCACATGGTATAAAACTACCTGTTGTATGGATAGGTCATTATGGATTGCATGCTGAGAACTGCGTACTACTACATGCCAAGGTAACAATAGGTAATTTGGCCCTTTTTACTTTCTTTTTCGAGGCCAAAACAGACCATAAGAGCAGGAGGTAGCTGCAACAGGCAAGGGGCCTCAACCCTCCCTCTCATCTTCTATGATGAAGAATCATTCAAAATCATGGAGAGGGAGGCTATAGATGGTGTTTGAGACTGGGAAATAGGAAGACATATAGCAGCTGTGGGATTTTGATGGCATTTTGTTTCTCTTCCTTGTCATCTTATTGTACCCTACGGTAACTATCAGTGAACCATGTAATGAAACCCACATGTCATTCCTTCTGCTGAAAGTGACATGGGAGCTCTGCTCTACAGGAAATCATTCTAATCGCTTTTCCTCTGGCATATCTAGCAGAAGAATAGCCAGGCCCCATTACATCTGGCACTCACTTCACACCATGCATTGTCACTCACTCTATCCTCCATAACAACAGTGACTACATTTCAATAGTAATTCATTGTGTCATCCGTGGCTCAGTGGTAGCACTCTCGTCTCTGAGTTCGAAGGTTGTGGGAGCAAGACCCACTTCAATGACTTGAGCACATAGTCTAGGCTGGCAATCCAGTGCTGTACTGTCGGAGGTGCTGTCTTTCGGATGAGATGTTAAACCGAAGCCCTATCTGCCCTCTCAGGTAAGAGATCCTGTGGCACTATTTTGAAGAAGAGCAGTGGAGTCCTCCCCAGTGATCTGGCCAATATTTATCCCTCAACCAACACCTAAAAACAGATTATGTGGTCATTATTATGTTGCTGATTGTGGAACCTTGCTGTGTGCAAATTGGCTGTCTCATTTTCTACATTACAACAGTGACTCCAAAAGTACACTTCAAAACTATTTCATTGACTGTAAAGTGCTCTGGGATGTCGTGAGGTTCTGAAAGGTGCTGTATAAATGCAAGTCTTTCTTTATTGTGAAATGCTTTGGGAAATCCTGAGGATGTTTAAACACTATACAAATATAAGTTCATTCTATCTTTCTTTATTTGATTTTTTTCATTCTTTCTGTTCAAAGCAACAGTTTAGAAATATTCACCCTAGGAATTATAAAGTGAGCCGAGGGGAATGCACTATGTACCACACAGAGCATGAGTGAGCAGCAGCAACAACTGCTGGTGATACAAGAGGAAGATATTGGTTGCTGGAGGGTTAGGATGTGTGGCCTCTTGGTTGAGGAGCCTGGGGATCTAGGTTTCATGGCTTCTACTTTAAAATTATGGTGCTTGCAGAGCAGCAAGAATTAGTGCAGGCATTTGGCGCTGCATCAGACAATGTGTTGTAGATGACAGCTTGGGTGGAGGAGCTCACTAGCAGCTTGCATTGGATATTGGTGAATAGTTTTGTAATACTGCAGTTGATCGTGGAAAGTGTGGCGGGTCCCAGGGACATCTACAGCAAAGGCCCCAATACACAGGCCCTAAGAGCAGACTGTGCATCTTCCATGGATGCTCAGATTGCTGCCACAGAGGCCTGGGGCATGCCAGATTTCCAACTTCAGTGCCTAGAAATTTGAGCACACCCATTGTGGTGCGCAGGGATCAATACCCACGCCTGAATGGATCGGCCAAGGCACAGCCAACGTACAGCCTTTGACCTTGTTATCATCGAGCCGGCAAGCTACTGACACCTAAAAGGCACCCCCAAGCAACTCACTGGCGTAGAGAAATTGAAGATTGGGTCGCTACTGGTGTCAGCAGTGGCCATCAATTTAAGTAGTTAAAGGAAGAGGGTAGCGATCGAGGGTAGCAACCCGGAAGTTGGCGACCGGGTCGGGTGGCTAGCGGTGGCTGGGAGGGCATAACTGTTGCGGTGATTGGGAAGGGTGGGTAGCGGGCAGAGACAGGACTGGCTCGGGGAAGGCAGAGGGCAGGGTTGGGTGTCGCGATGGTTGGGGGGGGTGGGGGGGGGGTAGGGGGCTGAACGGTGATCGGCAATGACCCGCATGATTTGAATGTGGGGTTGAAAGGAGCACTCTTTTTCTCCTCCTGGCTCCACATTCAGGTAGGTATATTTTAAACACTTACTTTGTTGGTTGTGGCTTGCAGTGATCCCTTTAAGCGCTGCCTGTTAGACTGCATGTAGATCTGGTTTTCCTGAATGCAGCTGGCCTGGCTCTGGCTGTATTCAGGGCGACCCAATCTTGCAGAGGAGGCTTCAAACAGGCGTTCGGCCCCTTATTTGAATATGCTGATTTTCTTTTGTCTACACCAATATGGTGGGTGGCGTACTTCCAACTCAAATAATAATCATGTGGTAGGGAAAGGGGAAGAGAGTTTTTACAGTGTGTACAGGACTCCTTTCTTCCAAATTTGAGAGAAGCCCAACGAGAGAACTCACTGCTGGATCTAATAATGGGAGGTGAACCAGAACAGATAAGAGAAGTAAGCGTAGGGGAACACCTAGGCAATAGCAATCATAACATAATAAGGTTTAAAATAATGATTGAGAAAGACATAAGTGAGACAAAGACTAAAGTAATAGATTTTTAAAAAAGCTAATTTTGAGGGAATGAGAATGGAACTAGGAAAGGTAAATTGGAAAAAATTTTGACAAACGAAGAGAGAGAACTGTAGTGGGAAATATTTAAAACGGTAATCAGGAATTCAGGAGAAATATATTCCTCTAAAAATCAAGAACAAACTAGCCAATAGTGAAACACCATGAATGAATAAAGAGATAAGGGTAAAATTGAAACTAAAGAAAAAGGCATACTCTAAGTACATAGACAATAAAGGAGAAATTGACAAAAGGGACTATGAAGAGGCCAGGATAGAAGTAAAAAAAAACAATCAGGAAAGCAAAGAGGAACTACAATTATCAAGGAATATAAAAAGAAATAGTAAAATATTCTACAGACACATAAATATCAAAAGAAAAATCAGAATAGGAATAGGGCCACTAAGGGATGCACAAGACAAACTCACAGGTAATGACAGTGAAACGGTAGAAATATTGAATAGTTGCTTTGCCTCAGTATTTACCAGGGAGACTAACAAGGTAGGCATGACATTAGAAGAAGAAATCATAAAAGATATAAAGACATTTAAGATAGAAAGGGGGGAGATAATTGATAAAATAAGATAAAATCCCTGGTCTGGATGGATTGCATCCGCACATATTAAAAGAAGTTAGGGAAGGGACAGCAGAGGCACTATTGCATATATATAAAAATTCATTAGAAAAAGGGAATAGTGCCAGAAGACTGGTGGACAGCTAATGCTATTCCTATATTTAAAAAGGGAGATAGAACAAGTCCAGGGAACAATAGGCCAGTTAGCTTAATGTCGGTGGTAGGAAAGATAATGGAATCTTTACTCAAAGATGTAATAAAAAAACATTGAGAAAAGGAAAATATAATAGAGTAGGGTAGTCAGCATGGATTTCAGAAGGGAAGTCATGGCTTGATCAACCTTATTGAATTCTTTTTGAGGAAGTGACAAAGAGTAGACAAGGGTAATGTAGAAGATGTAATATATTTGGATTTTCAAAAGGCCTTCGATTGCAGGCCTACCGCATTGTAGACTTGTGACTAAGGTCAGAGCATGTGGAGTCGGGGGTCAGGTAGCAGATGGCTAGCAAGCTGGCTACAAAACAGAAAGCAGAGAGTAGGGGTTAAGGGTACCTACTCAGACTGACAAAAGGTGATAAGTGGTGTTCCACAGAGATCGGTGCTGGGACCCCTGTTGTTCACAACTTACACTAACGATTTGGACCAAGGAATCAGAAGTACAATTTCAAGATTTGCGGACGACCCCAAATTGGGAGGTGTAGTTAATACAAAGGAAGAATGCGTCAAAATGCAAGATGATATTAATAAACTTGTAGAATGGGCGTGTAATTGGCAAATGAATTTCAATATAGATAAGTGTGAGGTGGTGCAATTTAGTAGGGAGAATAAAGACGTCACATACTGCTTGGATAATACGAGTCTAAACGGGTTCGAGGAGCAAAGGGATCTCGGGGTCCAGATACACAAATCAATAAAAGTAGTGACGCAGGTCAATAAAGCTTTAAAATGGGCAAACCAAGCACTGGGGTTCATTTTTGGAGGGATAGAATTGAAAAGCAGAGAAGTTACGTTAAACTTGTGTAGAACCTTGGTTAGCCTACACTTGGAATATTGTGCACGGTTCTGACTCCATATAATAAAAAGGATATAGAGGCATTGGAGAAGTGAATGTTTTTTGCGCCAAGGATGATACTAGAACTGAGAGGATATCCTTATGAGGAAAGGCTGAACAGCTGTGGCTCTTTTCTCTAGAAAAGAGAAGGCTGTGGGGTGACCTGATAGAGGTCTTTAAGATAATGAAAGGGTATGATAGGGTTGACATAGAGAAAATGTTTCCACTTGTGGGAAGTCCAAATCTAGAGGTCATAAATATAAGATAGTCACTAATAAATTCATTAGGGAATTCAGGAGAAACTTCTTTACCCAAAGAGTGGTAAGAATGTGGAATGCGCTACCACAAGGAGTAGTTGAGGCAAATAGCATAGATGCATTTAAAGGGATGTTAGATAAGCACATGAGGGAGAAAGGATTAGAAGGATATGCTGATAGGATTAGGTGAAGTAGGGAGGGAGGAGGCTCGTGTGGAGCATAAACACCAGCATAGACCAGTTGGGCCAAATGGCCTGTTCCTGTGCTGTAGACTCGATGTAACTCAATGTAATCAGCGTGTGCTTCCTGTCTGGCATATTGGAGGCTTAGAAGGTCATTTAGCGCCCAAAAAAAGGACTCTGGGTGGTCAATTTTCTAGGCCCAACAGTTTTGATAACGATTTACAGACAAGCATGATGCAGGTAGTCTCAATAGTGCCATTAAGCTGGTTTTCCTGCAGATCATTGACTATGCTGAGCTGGTGCCCTGTACTAGTGGGCATGGCAGGTATAGGAAAGGGTAATGGTGTTGTCCCTAAAAAAAGCAACATAATTATGCCCTCCCATTAGGCAACTCCAATGCCTGTACAAGTGGCAAAGAAAGCAGGGCTCAGCTGTCCATGCGGCAGCCCAAAGGTTGTACCTTTCAGCAGGCCCATCTCAGGACTTATCTGTCATGAGATGGGATCAACCTAAGTCCCAAGAGGCTCCTATTGCAGCAAAACAGCCAGCCACATCCAATACTCCTGCCACTGAGGACACACTTCAGAGAAGCACAGGACAAACTTTAAGAATGCTTTCTTCATACACTGTTGCTTTGCGGTGTCATAAGATACAGTAGAAAATGTAGTTTCAAATAAAAAATTATGGCTACACTAAAGTTGTTATGCAGGCAGACATAGTTCCTGGAAGTTGTTTTCATGTTCTAGTATGAATGGGAGCTTTGTAAATTGCACACAGTGAATGTTCGGTAGGTAAATTTGTGGAGGAAAGGGAGAAGATGTATGCAGGACCATTGATGTAGTATCCAGGTATGGTAATCAAGAATTTCCTAAACATCTGTCATAGGGAAAATACTAGA
The DNA here is from genome assembly GCF_035084215.1 of Heptranchias perlo. Taxonomy (NCBI): domain Eukaryota; kingdom Metazoa; phylum Chordata; class Chondrichthyes; order Hexanchiformes; family Hexanchidae; genus Heptranchias; species Heptranchias perlo. The sequence continues at coordinate 25,718,404 of NC_090338.1, forward strand.
ATCTAATATTAAGGAGGTTATAGCAGAGCACTTAGAAAATCTCAATGCAATCAGGCAGAGTCAACACAGCTTTGTGAAAGGGAAATCGTGTTTGACTAATTTATTAGAGTTCTTTGAGGAAGTAACTAGCAACGTGGATAAAGGGGATCCTGTGGATGTGGTGTACTTGGATTTCCAGAAGGCTTATGACAAGGTGCCACATCAAAGGCTACTACACAAAATAAGAGCTCATGGTGTAGTGGGTAACATATTAGCATGGATAAAGGATTGGTTAGCTAACAGGAAACAGAGAGTAGGCATAAATGGGTCATTTTCAGGTTGGCAAGATGTAACGAGTGGAGTGCCACAGGGATCAGTGTTTGGGCTTCAACTATTTACAGTCTATATCAATGACTTGGATGATGGGACAGAATGTATGGTTCCTAAATTTGCTGGTGGCACAAAGGTAGGTAGGAAAGTAAGTTGTGAAGAGGACATAAGGAGTCTGCAAAGGGATATAGATAGGTTAAGTGAGTGGGCAAAAAATTGGCAGATGGAGTATAATGTGGGAAAATGTGAACTTGTCCACTTTGGCAGGAGGAATAGCAAAGCAGTTTATTATTTAAATGGAGAGAGATTGCAGAACTCTGAGGTACAGAGGGATCAGGGTATTCTAGTACACGAATCACAAAAGGTCAGTATGCAGGTACAGCAAGTGATTAGGAAGGCAAATGGAATGTTGTCATTTATTGCAAGGGGAATGGAATATAAAATTAGAGATATTATGCTACAGTTGTACAGGGCATTGGTGAGACCACATCTAGAATACTGTGTGCAGTTTTGGTCTCCTTATTTAAGAAAGGACATAATTGCTTTGGAGGCGGTTCAGAGAAGGTTCACTCGACTGATTCCTGGAATGAGGGGGTTATCTTATGAGGAAAGGTTGGACAAGTTGGGCCTGTATACATTGGAGTTTAGAAGAATGAGAGGTGATCTTATTGAAACATATAAGATCCTGAAGGGACTTGAAGGTGTAGATGCTGAGAGGATGTTTCCCCTTGTGGAAGAGACTAGAACTAGGGGTCACAGTTTAAAAAAAGGGGTCTCCCATTTAGCAAGGAAATGAGGAGAATTTTTTTCTCTGAGTGTCGTGAGTCTGTGGAACTCCCTTCCCTATAGAGAGGTGGAGGCAGGGTCATTGAATATTTTTTAAGGCTGAGTTAGATAGATTCCTGATTAACAAGGGAGTCAAAAGTTATAGTAGGTAGACGGGAAAGTAGGGTTGAGGTCACAATCAGATCAGCCATGATCTTATCAAATGGCAGAGCAGGCTCAAGGGGCTGAATGGCCTACTCCTGCTCTTAATTCCAATGTTCGTAAATGGGAATGGCATGAAGGCCTCTTGTAGCAGATGTGGATTGCCTTCCACATCCTCTTCATGTTGCTGGTGTTCCTTTTGCTGAACCTTTTGACACTCCCCCAGGCTGAGATCTCTTTGTAAGGCAAAGTTGTGTAGCATGCAGCACACAACCACGGTCCTTAAAATCGTAGCCAATCTGTATTGCAGGATGCAGCCAGATCAGTTAAGGCATCTGAAGTGTGTCTTCAACTGCCAAGAGTGTGTGCAATTATTATTAATGCAGGGATGAACCTGATTAGAATGGGTACAGAGAAGGGCAAAATGGCTGATCCCAGAACTTAAGGGAATGATATACGAAGCAAGATTGACTACCCTAGGTCTTTTCTGTCTTGAAAAAGAGTTGTATATGATAGGTATATGATAGAATTGTTTAAAATTCTGATTGGTTTGGAAAAATTGAATCCAAGTAAGCGTCTCTGCCATGTAGAGAATTTAAACACAAGGGGTCATATTCACAAATTAAGAACAACAAAAGAAAATAGGAAATGCAGGAGGAACTTATTTTTACTAGAAGGGTGGTATGTGTGTGGAACTGATTACCAGCACAAGGAGTGCAACAAGAAACTTTAATGGGATACAAGAAGGAACCAGATATGTTCTTGTCAACAAATAGGATTCAGGGTTATTAGCAATGCACCAAGGGATTACTGTGGACAGGTGGGCAAGATAAATTGAAAGTATTCTCCTGTCTGAAACTGTTACTATGGCCTCAATATTAAGACCTCCATGACGGGCACGAAAGGATTGGGAGGGGGTTAAAAATTTAAAATTGGAGAACGCGTCCCTAATCCACCGCCTGCCGCCATTTTTATGGAGGCGGGCTGCATGGCGTGCATGAGCCCTGCCTTGGAGAGGCGGGACACTTAATTATCATATTTAAATCAGGCTTCCACAGTGCAGTTGGAATCCTGATTTAAATTTTACAGCTTCCAACTGGGTTTCCCAGGGCTTGGGAAAGCCAGCAGCGAAATGGAGATTAGAGCTGCCGGCTCCAGCAGGTTAGTGGTTTTTAGAGCACTCCTTGTGGGCGAGGAGGAGCAGGAATGCTCCTCCCGGCCTCTTTTAAGATAGCCTTCGGCCGCCCTTCTGTCAATCGTGGCCTCTCCTCACTGCCGTGATCAGCGATTCCCCTCCCCCCACGAAGTCCCGATCTCTACCTCCCTCCTTCCCTATTGCCAGGCTCTGACCCCCTCCCACCCCACCAAGCTCCGATCCCTGATCTCTGCATCCCGATTGTCAGGCTCCCCCCGTCCCCCGCCCCCCGCCACCACCAAGCCCTGATCTCTCCCGATTGCTGTGGATCGTCCCCAACGGTTCCCAGCTGCAGCCTTCTGTCGCTGGTTTTCCCGCCCAACAACCAGCCAGCCTATCCGTGTGTGCATTGTGGCAACTCCCAGGGAAGTGAGCAGTCACTTGCAAATTTTAGCACTATTTTTTGCTGATGAACACCACATTGAGAGAGATTGGAATCCTTTACTATTAACATAGGTTGTAGTATTGAACAAGGGACCGTGAAAAACCACGTGAGTGCAATCTATGACTCTTTGGACCATCAGGAATCCTGACATTCTGTGAAATTGAACTTTCTTGTCATGCTGTTGCTGATTGCCCATTGGGAAGGAAATCAAATTCCTTGCTTTATCAGACAATGAATCTGTGGCTTACTGAATACATCTATGCATTGCTGATGTTAATGATGTCTCCACTGGCAGCTTGGAATGAGCCCATAGCATAAACGTTAAAGGCACTAGTGACATTAATAACAAATGGCAGTGCGATGCCTGTGGTGGATATAAACTGTAGGTCCAGTTTGAGCACAGAAGTTAGTAAAGACAGAGAGTGAACCTCTAACAGAGTGAGGACTTTCAACTGGGAATTTGGTGTGTGTGGGAATTAGGTGCAGAGGTGGAAGGAGGTGCTAAACTATAAACTAATCTATCAACTTTTAAAACTTAAATAAAAAATACATAAAATTTTAAAAAAAGATTGAGTAATTACTAATTATTCTGATATCAAGCTAAATCATTTACTAAATATAACCCAGATCTCAAGTAATTCTATTAGTCCTAGAAATAAACTACTGATAAAATGAATAAAAACTAGAAATAGCAGTACAGGCTGTGTGTCAGGAATGTAATATGTGGGAGTTTTTTTTTAGTTTATTCGTTCATGGGATGTGGGCGTCGCTGGCGAGGCCGGCATTTATTGCCCATCCCTAATTGCCCTTGAGAAGGTGGTGGTGAGCCGCCTTCATGAACCGCTGCAGTCCGTGTGGTGACGGTTCTCCCACAGTGCTGTTAGGAAGGGAGTTCCAGGATTTTGACCCAGCGACAATGAAGGAACGGCAATAGATTTCCAAGTCGGGATGGCGTGTGACTTGGAGGGGAACGTGCAGGTGGTGTTGTTCCCATGTGCCTGCTGCTCGTGTCCTTCTAGGTGGTAGAGGTCGCGGGTTTGGGAGGTGCTGTCGAAGAAGCCTTGGCGAGTTGCTGCAGTGCATCCTGTGGATGGTACACACTGCAGCCACTGTGCGCCGGTGGTGAAGGGAGTGAATGTTTAGGGTGGTGGATGGGGTGCCAATCAAGCGGGCTGCTTTATCTTGGATGGTGTCGAACTTCTTGAGTGTTGTTCGAGCTGCACTCATCCAAGCAAGTGCAGAGTATTCCATCACACTCCTGACTTTGTGCCTTGTAGATGATGGAAAGGCTTTGGGGAGTCAGGAGGTGAGTCACTCTCTGCAGAATACCCAGCCTCTGACCTGCTCTCGTAGCCACAGTATTCATATGGCTGGTCCAGTTAAGTTTCTGGTCAATGGTGACCCCCAGGATGTTGATGGTGGGGGATTCGGCGATGGAAATGCCGTTGAATGTCAAGGGGAGGTGATTAGACTCTCTCTTGTTGGAGATGGTCATTGCCTGGCACTTATCTGGCGCGAATGTTACTTGCCACTTATGAGCCCAAGCCTGGATGTTTCCAGGTCTTGCTGCATGCGGGCTTGGACTGCTTCATTATTTGAGGGGTTGCGAATGGAACTGAACACTGTGCAATCATCAGCGAACATCCCCATTTCTGACCTTATGATGGAGGGAAGGTCATTGATGAAGCAGCTGAAGATGGTTGGGCCTAGGACACTGCCCCGAGGAACTCCTGCATCAATGTCCTGGGGCTGAGATGATTGGCCTCCAACAACCACTGCCATCTTCCTTTGTGCTAGGTATGACTCCAGCCACTGGAGAGTTTTCCCCCTGATTCCCATTGACTTCAATTTTACTAGGGCTCCTTGGTGCCACACTTGGTCAAATGCTGCCTTGATGTTAAGGGCAGTCACTCTCACCTCAAACTCAGTCAAACTCAGTTTGTTGATACGAGATTGTTCCGGATTGCCACATCTGCAGTAAATTTCTCTTGCTTGAGACACTCCGGCTCAGAGTCTTTGAGCTGCAGTATGAGTTAGAGACACTCCAGCACATAAGGGTGGCAGAGAAGGAGGTCCCGCAGACACTGGTCCTTTCCAACACGTCCAAGGTACTTGCTACCTATGAGGATAAGGATGAAGACTGCAGGGAGGATGCCCAGAATGCTAACCATGGCACTGTGGAGCATGAGGCAGTCCAAGGGGGGAGGATCAGAATAGAAAGGTCGTAGTTATAGGGGATTCTATAATCAGGGGTATAGATAACATTCTCTGCAGCCATGACCGAGAGTCCATAGGTGTGTTGCCTCCCTGACGCAAGGATAAAGGACATCTCAGAGCAACTGGAGAGGAACTTGGAAAGGGAGAGGGAGGATCCAGTTGTCGTGGTCCATTTCGACACCAATTACATAAAGAAGAACAAGGAGGAGGTCCTGCTAAGGGAATATCAGAAGCTAGGAATTAATTTAAAAAGCAGGACCTCACGGGTGGTAATCTCAGGTTTACTACCTGAGCCACATGCTAATTGGCATAGGGATAGGCAGAAAGGTGAATGCATGGCTGAAAGATTGCTGTGGGAAAGACGGGTTCCATTTCATGGGACACTGGCACCAATACTGGGACAGAAAGGCACTGTACCACTGGGATGGGCTCCAACTGAACCAGAATGGGACCAGAATAGTATGGCAGTGGCAGTGCATTGTACCGTAAACTAGCAAGATGGGGGGAGGGATCGGGTAGCAATAACAAAAGCTTTAAGCATTGGGAGCTGCAATGACACTGCCTAAACTAATTTTTTTTAGGAATTCTACAGCTAAGAAGGAGATGAAACTTTCAATGCACCAGTCTGGGCTAGATTCATACCAGAGGTCAAAGGTACCCAATATAACCCAACTCCCTCTTGATTTAAAGCTTTCAAATATTGTATTAGTGCAATATTATTCAGAATAGATCTTTCCTAATGTGCTATTCTCAATGTTTCATCTTAGATAGTGTGTACCAAGGGGCTTTTTAAATCATAGAAGGCATCACAGCTGAGCTTGATCCTCATATCTATACACACACTTTAATTGATAGAGTCATTTGATGGTGATTAGGAATGGGAACCCAGGCTAATATTTTCCCCCTTCCTAGCCTACCGCTACCCTGACTGAAATTAGATAACTTAGCACAGTGCATGGATTGAACCCGAAACCTTCATGGCCGGAAGGCTCAGTTCCACACTGGTAGTTCATTTACAAACACAGCCAATCAGATAACTTGATTTTTTTCTGTCCTAATGTATGCTGTCCATGGTGTTGTATGCTATTGTAGTATTTTAAAAGTATAACATTCAGATTGGATGAATGCTGTTTTCAAACTTGACTGAAGGCATCCAGGCCTGACAGGACACATTCAGAAGACACTATAACATTTGAAAGGGTTATCAACCAGAGATAACTTCAGCATGCTATCAGAAAAAATTGAATGTTCTGGTTAGTGACATACTATTGGACCTGACTTTCAAAAGCTGCAAAAACATAGAAAAAAATACAAGGGCTGACTATATGACTGAATAGTAATAATGAACTCTGCACATATAACACTGGGGAACTGAAGAGAACAGATTTATTGACTGAGTCAACATACAAACTCATCCCCCAACCAATCTGCCTAGCAATGCTCTAAAATCCATTCTATATTATGTCGGTAGAATGTTCATTCATGTGCCTCCTTTATGAGCCAGAAAGTGGTAAAATTGCTAAATATAATAAAGTGTAAAGCAACTATATTACAGTACTATAAAAGCACAAACAATACTACCATTGCTGCAAATGTCACTCCATTATTTATTTAAGAAGGGTGGGAGAGAGAAACCAGGTAACGATAGGCCTGTCAGTTTAACGTCAGTTGTAGGAAAATTACTGGAATCTGCCATTAAGGATAGAGTGACTGAGCACTTGAACAAATATGAGCTGATCAGAGAGAGACAGCATGGCTTTGTTAAAGGTAAGTCATGACTGATTAATCTAGTTGAATTTTTTGAGGACGTCACTAATAAGACAGACAAGGGAGTGTCTATGGATGTTATCTATATGGACTTCCAGAAGGCATTTGATAAAGTTCCACACAGAAGTTTATTGGCAAAAATGAGTGCGCATTGAATTAGAGGTAGCCTTTTGACTTGGGTTGGAAATTGGTTGGGAAGTAGAAGACAGAGAGGGGATAAAGTGTAGGTACTTAGATTGGCAGGATGTGACAAGTGGTGTTCCCCAAGGATCTGTTCTGGAGCCTCAACTTTTCACCATATTTATTAATAACATGGATGAAGGAATAGAATTGTATATCCAAGTTGCAGATGACACTAAGTTAGGAGGGACAATAAGTAATGTAGATGGGAGCAAGAGGTTGCAAAGGGACATAGAAGATTAAATGAGTGGGCAAAAGTATGGCAGATGGAGTTCAATGTGGGCAAGTATGAGGTCATTCACTTTAGACCCAAGAAAGATAATTGGAGTATTTTCTAAATGGTGATAAACTAGGAACTGTAGAGGAGCAAAGAGATTTGGGAGTCCAAGTACATCATTAAAATCATTAAAAGCTAGTAGATAGGTACAAAAGTAATTAAAAAAGGTAATGGAATGTTGCCCTTTTTTCAAGGGGGCTGGAATACAAAGGGGAGGCAGTTATGCTTCAGTTGTATAGAGCCTTGGTCAGACTCCATCTGGAACACTGCATTCAGTTCTGGGCACTGCACCTCAGGAAAGATATATTTGCTTTGGAGGGGGTGCAGGGCCGACTCACCAGAATGATACCGGGATTTAGAGGACTAAATTTTGAGGACAGGTTGCATAAACTTGGCATGTATTCCCTTGAATATAGAAGATTGAGGGGTGATCTGATCGAGGTGTTTAAAATGTTAAAAGGATATGATAGGGTAGATACAGAGAAACTATTTCCTCTGGTAGAGGAATTAAGAATGAGAGTACATAACCTTAAAGTTAGAGCTAGGCCATTCAGGAATGAAATCAGGAAGCACTTTTTCACACAAAGGGTAGTAGAAATCTGGAATTCTCTCCCCCAAAAGAGTGTGGATGCTGAGCCAATTGGAGCTTTTAAGACAGATCAATAGATTTTTGTTAGGTAAGGTCATCAAGGGATATGGAATAATGGTAGGTAAATGAAGTTGATGTACAGCCATCTAATTGAATGGCACAGCAGTCTCAAGGGGCTGAATGGCCTACTCCTCTTCCCAATATTTCTATGTTCCAATAAAACATCAAAATCCTAGGTATACTGACTTAGAACAATGTTTTTAGAATGTTGTGCTATCTGCAAGCCTGTAGCTAAAGAATCTGCCCTTTGATGGTATGCCTGAATGTGCTTCAAAATTTAAATTCATATCAGTTAGAGGTTACAACAATTTCTAAAAAATTAATATAGAAAGTGACAGTGTTTATTAACAGAATCGAATCATTAACAAAAAGTCAGGTGGTATGACAGCAGCAGCGTTTTATATTATGAAGTGGTGAGTTGCAAGCTTGATACCAACAATGCCAACTGGAAGGTAGAGGTTCCCAGGCTATACTTGCAGACCTCTTAGCGGCTGCCTCACAACAGCATTGGTGAAGGAAGACCTTGGGTGGGGGGGGGAAAGTGAAATTCCTCTTTTATAAAAGAAAATGGGAGAATAACAGTTTTTCTTCATAACTAACGACTTGTGAACAAAATTATATGTTCCAGGCTCATACATTTCAAGGGAGTTTACTGTAATAAAAATGTTCAAGATGTACACTAAGGGTTTTATTATGCCAGTAGTTTTTTTGCTTCAGCTTCTGTCAGAACAGGCACAGTGTAATAATTCATAGTATGGCATATATTCTTTCAGTGTTGCCTAATCTTTTGCCTTGAAAAAAGTAAACAGCTGGAAGTGACAGCAGTGCAGTGATTCAGTCTAGAAATTAGTTTTTTTAAGCTACATTCACTGACAATTATTTTGTTGAAATCAATAATAGTTGCTGTAATAAGAGGCAGGTTGCAAATTGCAATTTAGTTTATGAAATATTAAAATAGAAACTTTGCCAAACTGAATTTATACTCATCATTTTTATTGCTATGCTATATGCTAATTATGATAAGCACATGTTTGACACTTGATTAACACAAATAATATTCAGGGAAGTAAGATACAGATCCGCCATGATCTAATTGAATGGCGGAACCGGCTCGAGGGGCTGATTGACCTACTGCTGTTCCTATGGTGAAGTAGGCAAAAATATTGTCCTTTCATCTCTAGAACATAGGAACAGGAGTAAGCCATTTAACCCCTCGAGCCTGTTCTCCCTTTCAGTGAGATCATGGCTGATCTGTGACCTAACTCCATATACCCGACAGAGCCCCATATCCCTTAATACATTTGTTTAACAAAAATCTATCAATCTCAGATTTAAAATTAACAATTGAGCTAGCATCGACTGCTATTTGTGGAAGAGTGTTCCAAACTTCTACCACCCTTTAAGTGTAGAAGGTTTTCCTAACTTCACTCCTGAAAGTCCTGGCTCTAATTTTTAGGCTACATCCCCTAGTCCCCAACCAGTGGAAATAGTTTCTATCTATCCTATCAGTTCTCCATAATATCTTGAAAACTTCGGTCAAATCACCCCATAATCTTCTAAATTCCAGGGAATACAACCCTAGTTTGTGTAATTTCTCCTCGTAATTTAACCAGCTGAATGCATGGCTGCAGGGATGGTGCAGGAGGGAGGAATTTAGATTCCTGGGACATTGGGACCGGTTCTGGGGAAGGTGGGACCTGTACAAGCGGGATGGGTTACACCTGAGCAGGATCAGGACCGATGTCCTCGCGGGGGTGTTTGCTAGTGCTGTTGGGGAAGGTTTAAACTAGAATGGCAGGGGGATGGGAAGCTGAGCAGGGAGGCAGAGGAGGGGGAAACAAGGATAGAAACAAAAGACAGAAAGGGAAGAAGCAATAGTGGAAGGCAGAGAAAACAAGGGCGAGAAACAAATAGGGCCATAATGCAAAATAAAACTAAGATGACTAGCAATCTTAAAAAGACAAGCCAAAAGGCATTGTGTCTTAATGCGCGGGGCATTCGCAATAAGCTGGATGAATTAACAGCGCAGATAGATATTAACGGTTATGATATAGTTGCGATTACGGAGACATGGCTGCAGGGTGACCAAGGATGGGAACCGAACATCCAGGGGTATTCAATATTTAGGAAGGACAGGCAAAAAGGGAAATGAGGTGGGGTAGCGTTGTTAGTAAAGGAGGAAATCAATGCAATAGTGAGGAAGGATATTGGCTCGGAAAATCACGATGTGGAATCTGTATGGGTGGAGCTAAGAAACACCAAGGGGCAGAAAACGTTGGTGGGGGTTGTCTATAGGCCCCCAAACAGTAGTGGAGATGTAGGGGAGGGCATTAAACAGGAAATTAGAGACGCATGCAAGAAGGGTACAACTATAATCATGGGTGACTTTAATCTACATATAGATTGGTCTAACCAAATTAGCAATAATACTGTGGGGGAGGAATTCCTGGAGTGTGTACGTAATGGTTTTCTAGACCAATACGTTGAGGAACCAACCAGAGAACAGGCGATCCTAGACTGAGTATTGTGCAATGAGACAGGATTAATTAACAATCTTGTTGTGCGGGGTCCTTAGGCAAGAGCGACCATAACATGATAGAATTCCTCATTAAGATGGAGAGTGAAGTAGTTGAATCCGAAACTAGCATCCTGAATCTAAATAAAGGAAATTATGAAAGTATGAGGTGCGAGTTGGTTATACTAAAAGGGATGACGGTGGATCGGCAATGGCTAATATTTAAAGAACGTGTGCAGGAATTACAACAATTATTCATTCCTGTCTGGCACAAAAATAAAACAGGAAAGGTGGCTGAACCTTGGCTTACAAAAGAAATTAGGGATAGTATTAGATCCAAAGAGGAGACATATAAAATTGCCGGAAAAAGCAGCAAGCCTGAGGATTGGGAGCAGTTTAGAGTTCAGCAAAGGAGGACAAAGAGATTGATTAAGAGGGGAAAAATAGAGTATGAGAGTAAACTAGCAGAGAACATAAAAACTGACTGTAAAAGCGTCTATAAATATGACAAGAGAAAAAGATTAGTGAAGACAAATGTAGGTCCCTTACAGTCAGAAATGGGGGACATTATAATGGGGAACAAAGAAATGGCAGAACAATTAAACACATACTTTGGTTCTGTCTTCACAAAGGAGGACACAAATAATCTCCTGGAAATGTTAGGGAACCAAGGGTCTAGTGAGAGGGAGGAACTGAAGGGAACCAGTATTAGTAAAAAAATAGTGCTCGGGAAATTAATGGGGCTAAAGGCTGACAAATCCCCAGGGCCTGATAATCTACATCCCAGGGTACTAAAGGAAGTGGCCCTGGAAATAGTGGATGCATTGGTGATCACCTTCCAAAATTCTATAGACTCTGGAACAGTTCCTACAGATTGGAGGGTGGCAAATGTAACCCCACTATTTAAAAAAGGAGGGAGAGAAGAAACAGGGAATTACAGACCAGTTAGCCTAACATCAGTAGTGGGGAAAATGCTAGAGTCTATTATAAAAGATGTGGTAACAGAACACTTGGAAGGCATTAACAGGATTGGACAAAGTCAGCGTGGGTTTATGAAAGGGAAATCATGCTTAACAAATCTACTGGAGTTTTCTGAGGAGGTAACTAGTAGAATAGACCAGTGGATGTGGTGTACTTGGATTTTCAGGAGGCTTTCGATAAGGTCCCACACAAGAGTTTAGTGTGCAAAATTAAAACACAACGCGCCCGTTGAAATTAGTCGGCTCCCCGCGCGATTGTAGCATACAATCCACTAATTGGATTCACTTACCTGGTCCTCCGGGTTCCCCACTGTTGATCTGCGCGTCGGGCGGGCTGCGCACGCGCAGTAAGATCTGTCAGCTGGAGGAGCTCTATTTAAAGGGGCAGTCCTCCACTGACAGATGCTGCAACAAATAGAAAAAATCACAGCATGGAGCAGCCCAGGGGGAAGGCTGCTCCCAGTTTAATGATGCCTCACTCCAGGTATCAATACATGGGGTAAGGAGGAGGGGGAGGACAGAGATCTTCCTCCCGGCGGGCGGGAGGAAGCGGCCTGCCTCTGCCACCAGGAAGGCCTGGCTCGAGGTGGCAGAGGAGGTCACCAGCACCACCAACATATCGCCCACCTGCATACAGTGCAGGAGGCGCTCCAATGACCTCAGTAGGTCAGCCAAAGTGAGTACACTTACTCATTCCCCTAAACTCCGTCTGCAACATCACTGCCCCCACCCCACATCTCCTTCTGCACTGCCAACACTACTCTGTCACGTCACCCCTCATACCCACTCAAACCTCATCCTCATCGTACCTGCACCTACTCACCTCGCCAGTACTCATCCCGCCACTACCACTCAACCCAATCCTCATACAATCTCATGGCTCTATCTCGTACTCACCCTCTCATGCATCTCTTTCACGGCCAGCCTCACTCAACCTGCCACTACCTGTGCTGCAGCCACAGGGCATGCATCACATATGTGCAGTAGGCAGCGTAAGGCAAACGTGTCGTGAGCATGAAGGGGATGCACAAGGGTGTTTGAGGGTTTGTCATGGTTGTTACTTATATTGAATTTCTGACCAACTCACATCACATATTATATTGGCACCATTACTGCCATGTCTTCGCAAATCTTGTCTGGTCTGTGCAATAATGCCCTTTCCTGAGGATCACTATGAAGATCCACAACTGATGCCACCCATTGTGTCACTGCAGAGTGGGTGTAGATGTATTTGCAGGGCTCTTTTGTGCAGACGGCTGAGAGACGTCGGCGATGTCCCCGGTTGCACCCTGGAAGGATGCGGAGGAGAGGTTGTTGAGGGCAGTGGTGACTTTGACAGTGACAAGTAAGAAGATGGTGCTCGAGCCAGCCAGGAGCAGCTTGGCATGAAGGAGGCTGCAGATGTCCACGACTACATGTCGAGTGACTCTGAGCCTCCGTGTGCACTGCTGCTCAGAGAGGTCCAGGAAGCTGAGCCTCGGTCTGTGGACCCTGTGGCGAGGGTAGTGCCCTCTGCGACGCATCTATCTCTGCGGTAGCCCTCCCTCCTGCTGTGCAGGTGGATGTGTCACAGCACTCTGTTGTGGAGCTCCACGTGTCAGAGGTGGACGGTGTGGATGGCGAGGCTGGTGAGGCTGTTCGCCCTCCGAGGAGGTCATGACTGCAGCTACGGCGGCCCCCATCCGGAAGATGTACATCTGAGGGGGTCCGCAAGGTAGGTACATGTCTCTGGACCCCGGGGTAAGTGTGCAAGTTGGTGACTTTGATTGTCAGGAGGAGGGTGGTGGAGGCCAAACTTTGTCCCAAGTGACAGAGTGGCCTCCTGCAATGAGTGAGGGTCTCCCCCCCCCCCCACCTGTCAAATGGACCTTTGCAGCTGCCACAGGCTGATGGCTGCAACAGGTCCATTTGAACTGGGAGTGTTTCCCCCAGCGTGGGAAATAGTCCCAGTTTGCTCTAAAATCCCACCCCTCCTCACATAATCCCTTAATCAGGTCAGTTAATGACCTGAACAAGCGAAATAAATGTCTTCAAGTGGCATCCCGCTGGCTTTAATTGCCTGTGGGATTCCCACCAGCGGGGGCTGCGCGCGCACACCGGCGCGTCAGCGTGGAACCCGGAAGTGCGCGGGTTCGAGGCGGGCTCTGGTCCCGCCCCGGGATTTTACGATTTTCGGAGCCCCCCCGCCAGGAACGCACCCGATAGCGGGTGCTAAAATGCTGCCCTTGGTCTCCTTATTTGAGGAAGGATATCCTTGCCATGGAGGGAGTGCAACGAAGGTTTACCAGACTGATTCATGGAATGGCAGGAGACTGACGTATGAAGAGAGATTTTTTTTTTATTCGTTCATGGGATGTGGGCGTCGCTGGCGAGGCCGGCATTTATTGTCCATTCCTAATTGCCCTTGAGAAGGTGGTGGTGAGCCGCCTTCTTGAACCGCTGCAGTCCGTGTGGTGAAGGTTCTCCCACAGTGCTGTTCGGAAGGGAGTTCCAGGATTTTGACCCAGCGACGATGAAGGAACGGCGATATATTTCCAAGTCGGGATGATGTGTGACATGGAGGGGAACGTTGCAGGTGGTGTTGTTCCCATGTACCTGCTGCTCTTGTCCTTCTAGATGGTAGAGGTCGCGGGTTTGGGAGGTGCTGTCGATGAAGCCTTGTCAAGCTGCTGCAGTACATCCTGTGGATGGTACACACTGCAGCCACAGTGCGCCAGTGGTGAAGGGAGTGAATGTTTAGGGTGGTGGAAGGGGTGCCATTGGGTCGACTAGGCCTATATTCACTAGAGTTTCGAAGAATGAGAGGTGATCTCATCGAAACATATAAAATTCTAACAGGACTAGGCAGACTAGATGCAGGGAGGATGTTCCCTGTGGCTGGGCAGTCCAGAACCAGGGGTCACAGTCTCAGGATACAGGGTATGCCATTTAGAACCGAGATGAGGATAAATTTCTTCACTCAGAGGGTGGTGAACCTGTGGAATTCTCTACCACAGAAGGCAGTGGAGGCCAAGTCATTAGATGTATTCAAGAAGGAGATAGGTATATTTCTTGATGCTAAAGGGATCAAGGGATATGGGGAAAAAGCAGGAACAGGGTACTGAGTTAGACGATCAGCCATGATCATTTTGAATGGCGGAGCAAGCCCGAAGGGCTGAATGGCCTACTCTTGCTCCTATTTTCTATGTTTCTATGTTAACTCTTGGAGTCCAGTTATCATTCTAGTAAATCTTTGCTGCACTCCCTCCAAGGCCAATATATCCTTCCTAAGTTGCGGAGCCCAGAACTGAACACAGTACTCCAGGTGTGGTCTAGCCTGGGCTTCGTAAAGGCTTGAAATCATCCTGGAATACTTTACCAGTGTAATAATTTAATTTTCCATGAGCACCATCATTGTGACCTCTGAGTGAGATCAACAGCTGTTTTGACTGATGGAAAGTTTTGTGCTGTGAGCCCGCACCCATTAGAATCTGGATGAGAGTCTTCAACTCAATTTTACATAGCATCCTTGCAGCCGAAAGGTAAAGGAGGCTTTGTCCACCAACTGGAGCTGGATTCAAATTCAGGTTTCAGAAATCAAAGGGAATGTTCTAACCTAGTGTACACCGTATCATCCTAACACAATGGGGTAGATTTTCATCTTCACCTTCATTGACTGGCAGAGTGGATAGCATGTTCTTTACAAAGCCCAACTAATTTTCATTCCATTGAAATCGATATATTGTTATCTGTAGATATATTCTTAGTGATACTCCGTATATTAATTTATATATTCTTTTCCCCATTTTTTCTGTCTCTTAAAATAATTCCACTAAATGCCACTTCTAACCAAGAGAATCCTTAAGTTTGAAAGTACAGCACTCAACCAAACACTGAATACGTTCAGTACCATGGACAGTACACATTTCAAATGGACATTTAAAAAAAAGGTTAGAATCATAGAAAGGTTACAGCATGGAAAGAGACCATTCGGCCCATTGAGTCTGCGCCGACACTATGCAAGAGCAATCGAGCTCGTCCCACTCACCTGCCCTTTCTCCATTGCCGTGCAGATTTTTTCCTTTCAAGTATTTATCCCGTTCCCTTTTGAAGGCCATGATTGAATCTGCCTCCATCACCCCCTTGGGCAGTGCATTCCAGATCCTAACCACTCGCTGTGTAAAAAAGTTTTCCCTCATGTCACCTTTGGTTCCAATATAGCCTCAAAATGTTGTTAGAATTGAACGAAATGGCTCTTCCTTAAATGCCTCATTTCTTTGCAACCCTGGACACTTTAGATGACTGAGTGCTATACTGGTGTAAATGCCAAAAATTGTGTGGATATCCAAATGAGGTATTTGCAATAAAATTTTAATGAGCCGGAGCTTGCTCCAACCAGCGGGGCAAGGCTGTCTGCACATCCTATGGGCTAACACTATGAGAAGACGAAACTTGTCGTCTCCGACGCCCACTTTTTTTTTATTCGTTCACGGGATGTGGGCGTCGCTGGCAAGGCCGGCATTTATTGCCCATCCCTAATTGCCCTCGAGAAGGTGGTGGTGAGCCGCCTTCTTGAACCGCTGCAGTCCGTGTGGTGACGGTTCTTCCACAGTGCTGTTAGGAAGGGAGTTCCAGGATTTTGACCCAGCGACAATGAAGGAACGGCGATATATTTCCAAGTCGGGATGATGTGTGACATGGAGGGGAACGTTGCAGGTGGTGTTGTTCCCATGCGCCTGCTGCCCTTGTCCTTCTAGGTGGTAGAGGTCGCGGGTTTGGGAGGTGCTGTCGAAGAAGCCTTGGCGAGTTGCTGCAGTGCATCCTGTGGATGGTGCACACTGCAGCCACAGTGCGCCGGTGGTGAAGGGAGTGAATGTTTAGGGTGGTGGATGGGGTGCCAATCAAGCGGGCTGCTTTATCTTGGATGGTGTCGAGCTTCTTGAGTGTTGTTGGAGCTGCACTCATCCAGGCAAGTGGAGAGTATTCCATCACACTCCTGACTTGTGCCTTGTAGATGGTGGAAAGGCTTTGGGGAGTCAGGAGGTGAGTCACTCTCTGCAGAATACCCAGCCTCTGACCTGCTCTCGTAGCCACAGTATTTATGTGGCTGGTCCAGTTAAGTTTCTGGTCAATGGTGACCCCCAGGATGTTGATGGTGGGGGATTCGGCGATGGTAATGCCGTTGAATGTAAAAGGGGAGGTGGTTAGACTCTCTCTTGTTGGAGATGGTCATTGCCTGGCACGTATCTGGCGCGAATGTTACTTGCCACTTATCAGCCCAAGCCTGGATGTTGTCCAGGTCTTGCTGCATGCAGGCTCGGACTGCTTCATTATCTGAGGGGTTGCGAATGGAACTGAACACTGTGCAGTCATCAGCGAACATCCCCATTTCTGACCTTATGATGGAGGGAAGGTCATTGATGAAGCAGCTGAAGATGGTTGGGCCTTGGACACTGCCCTGAGGAACTCCTGCAGCAATGCCCTGGGGCTGAGATGATTGGCCTCCAACAACCACTACCATCTTCCTTTGTGCTAGGTATGACTCCAGCCACTGGAGAGTTTTCCCCCTGATTCCCATTGACTTCAATTTTACTAGGGCTCCTTGGTGCCACACTCGGTCAAATGCTGCCTTGATGTCAAGGGCAGTCATCTCACCTCACCTCTGGAATTCAGCTCTTTTGTCCATGTTTGGACCAAGGCTGTAATGAGGTCTGGAGCCGAGTGGTCCTGGCGGAACCCAAACTGAGCATCGGTGAGCAGGTTATTGGTGAGTAAGTGCCGCTTGATAGCACTGTTGACGACACCTTCCATCACTTTGCTGATGATTGAGAGTAGACTGATGGGGCGGTAATTGGCCGGATTGGATTTGTCCTGCTTTTTGTGGACAGGACATACCTGGGCAATTTTCCACATTGTCGGGTGGATGCCAGTGTTGTAGCTGTACTGGAACAGCTTGGCTAGAGGCGCAGCTAGTTCTGGAGCACAAGTCATCAGCACTACAGCTGGGATGTTGTCGGGGCCCATAGCCTTTGCTGTATCCAGTGCACTCAGCCGTTTCTTGATATCACGTGGAGTGAATCGAATTGGCCGAAGACTGGCTTCCGTGATGGTGGGGATATCGGGAGGAGGCTGAGATGGATTATCCACTCGGCACTTCTGGCTGAAGATGGTTGGAAACGCTTCAGCCTTGTCTTTTGCACTCACGTGCTGGACTCCGCCATCATTGAGAATGGGGATGTTTGCAGAGCCTCCTCCTCCCGTTAGTTGTTTAATTGTCCACCACCATTCACGACTGGATGTGGCAGGACTGCAGAGCTTTGATCTGATCCGTTGGTTGTGGAATCGCTTTGCTCTGTCTATAGCATGTTGCTTCCGCTGTTTAGCATGCATGTAGTCCTGAGTTGTAGCTTCACCAGGTTGGCACCTCATTTTTAGGTACGCCTGGTGCTGCTCCTGGCATGCTCTTCTACACTCCTCATTGAACCAGGGTTGATCCCCTGGCTTGTTGGTAATGGTAGAGTGAGGAATATGCCGGGCCATGAGGTTACAGATTGTGCTGGAATACAATTCTGCTGCTGCTGATGGCCCACAGCGCCTCATGGATGCCCAGTTTTGAGCTGCTAGATCTGTTCTGAATCTATCCCATTTAGCACGGTGGTAGTGCCACACAACACGTTGGATGGTGTCCTCAGTGCGAAGATGGGATTTCACCTCCACAAGGACTGTGCGGTGGTCACTCCTACCAATACTGTCATGGACAGATGCATTTGCGACAGGTAGATTGGTGAGGACGAGGTCAAGTAAGTTTTTCCCTCGTGTTGGTTCGCTCACCACCTGCCGCAGGCCCAGTCTAGCAGCTATGTCCTTCAGGACTCGGCCAGCTCGGTCAGTAGTGGTGCTACCGAGCCACTCTTGGTGATGGACATTGAAGTCCCCCACCCAGAGTACATTTTGTGCCCTTGCTACCCTCAGTGCTTCCTCCAAGTGGTGTTCAACATGGAGGAGGACTGATTCATCAGCTGAGGGAGGACGGTAGGTGGTAATCAGCAGGAGGTTTCCTTGCCCATGTTTGACCTGATGCCATGAGATTTCATGGGGTCCAGAGTCAATGTTGAGGACTCCCAGGGCCACTCCCTCCTGACTGTATATCACTGTACCGCCACCTCTGGTGGGTCTGTCCTGCCGGTGGGACAGGACATACCCAGGGATGGTGATGGAAGAGTCTGGGACGTTGGCTGCAAGGTATGATTCTGAGAGTATGGCTATGTCAGACTGTTGCTTGACTGGTCTGTGGGACAGCTCTCCCAATTTTGGCACAAGTCCCCAGATGTTAGTAAGGAGGACCTTGCAGGGTCGACTGGGCTTGGTGTTTTGCCGTTGTCGTGTCCGGTGCCTAGTGGTCCGATGCCAGGTGGTCCGTCCGGTTTTATTCTTATTATGACTTTTCGTAGCGAGATTTTACAACTGAGTGGCTTGCTAGGCCATTTCAGAGGGCAATTAAGAATCAACCACATTGCTGTGGGTCTGGAGTCACATGTGGGCCAGACCGGGTCAGTGCGGCAGGCTTCCTTCCCTAAAGGACATTAGTGAACCAGATGGGTTTTTACGACAATCCGGTAGTTTCATGGCCATCATTACTGATACTAGTATTTTAATTCCAGATTTTTATTTAATTAATTGAATTTAATTAATTAATTGAATTTAAATTCGCCAGCTGCCGTGGCGGGATTTGAACTCATGACTCTGGATTTTAGTCCAGGCCTCTGGATTACTAGCCCAGTAACATAACCACTATGCTCCCTTTTCAATTTTTTTTAGGTTCAGTGCTGTGATTTCAACGCAGGTTCATTTGGATCTGATACAGACTGTGGGAATGGAAGCCGTGCTCACAGAATCTGTCAGGAAGAGAAGTCACGCAACTAGAA
Source organism: Heptranchias perlo (assembly GCF_035084215.1). Lineage (NCBI taxonomy): Eukaryota > Metazoa > Chordata > Chondrichthyes > Hexanchiformes > Hexanchidae > Heptranchias > Heptranchias perlo. The sequence goes on from NC_090338.1 coordinate 25,737,709, forward strand.
ATCATTCCTTCACTATTAACTTCTGTATGTTAGGTTAAATAAAAATTTAATCTATCTTATAAAAATCCAAGCAAATGATTTAATGTAATGAAACTTACAGAAGCTAAAAGTAATAAAAAAGTTTAAAATTTTTAATATAGTCATTAACAGTCATCGCGCTTCTAAGAAGTAGTGTCGGGCTAGTATTTTCCAGCGTACCTTTTGGTGGTGTAAGTTCCAGCTGGTCAGATGGGTAAGTTTACGAATGTTTAATGATTCCATTGATTGTAGTGTAGCGTGTCCCTTTAATTTGGAACTGTCAAACCACCGGCGAACCAATGGGAACAAGTTCGCATTTTCCGGGTTTTTGTGCACAATCGCGAACTTGCTTCCTGGATTCGCCGGCAGAGAGAGAGGACGCCATTGCAATACGGCGTCCTGAGTTGAGTGATTTCTGGCCCAATATAACAAACTGAAAACTTGTGGGCACTTCTAACGTCAGTACAAGTTCCAACTGCAAGGTTGAATGGGGTGCTAAATGGGTAGAAATAAAACATAATAGATCTTTGCCCACTTTTTCAACTGGTTACGTCCATCCAGTTTATTGGGTATAACAAATCAGAAAATTAGGCTTGCCCTATAGTACACAAACACATTGGAGTAAATTGCCTGCTTCTTTTTGTCAGCAGTGGCATGTAAAGTCAGCAGTGGAATCATAGAAAGTTACAGCACAGAAGGAGGCCATTCAGCCCATCATGTCCATGCTGGCTGAAAGAACTATCCAGCTTCACCCCACTTTCCAGCACTTGGTCTGTAGCCCTGTAGGTTACGGCACCTCAAGTGCACACCCATGTACTTTTTAAATGAGTTGAGGGTTTCTGCCTCTACCAACCTTTCAGGCAATGAGTTCCAGACCCCTACCACCTTCTGGATGAAAAAATTTCTCCTCAGCTCCCTTCTAATCCTTCTACCAATTACTTTAAAGCTATGCCCCCTGGTCACTGATACCTCTGCTAAGGGAAATAGGTCCTTCCTATCCACTCTATCTAGGCCCCTCATAATTTTATACATCTCAGTTAAATCACCCCTCAGCCTCCCCTGTTCCAATGAAAACAACTCCAGCCTATCCAATCTTTCCTCATAGCTAAAATTCTCCAGTCCTGGCAACGTCCGCGTAAATCTCCTCTGTATCCACTCGAGTGCAATCACATCTTTCCTGTAATGTGGTGACCAGAACTGTACGGAGTACTCAAGCTGTGGCCTAACTAGTTTATGCTAGAACTTTTTGCAGTTCTAGCATAACCTCCCTGCCTTCTATGCCTTGGCTAATAAAGGAAAGTATCCTGTATGCCTTTTTAACCATGTTACCTACCTGCCCTGTTACCTTCAGGCACCTGTGGACATGCACTCCAATGTCCCTCTACACCTCTTGGCATCCTCCCATTACCTTATTTGCCCTCCCCAAATGCATTACCTCACACTTCTCCGGATTGAATTCCATTTGCTACTTTTCTGCCCACCTGATCAGTCCATTAATATCTTCCTGCAGTATACAAGCTTTCCTCCTCACTATCAACCACACAACCCATTTTTGTATCATCTGCAAACTTCTTAATTATGCCCCTTACATTTAGGTCTAAATCATTAATTTATACCACAAAAAGCAAGGGACCTAGTACTGAACCCTGTGGAACCCCCCACTAGAAACAGCCTTCCAGTCACAAAAACACCCATCGATCATTACTATTTGCTTCCTGCCACTGAGCCAATTTTGGATCCAACTTGCCACTTTCCCTTGAATCCTATGAGCTTTTACCTTTCTGGAGCTGGAATTCTGAGTGGAGATGGACAATACTGATTTCCCACCCACTTTGCACTACCTCACCACTTCTGTTCAATGAATTCAGTGCCCAGAGTTTCTCCGAATGAGTGAGATTCTGATTTCAACTAGTTACACCCATAAAAATATCACTGAAGAAATCCTCAGGGTGGATGGAAGTGATGTTCAACTGCCGCCTATCTTTTTCTCGCCTGAGAAACAGCTAGTTGGCAGAGGGAAATTGGGTTGATGTTGAACCTTCGCCACTCCTTGATGTCCAAGGCCCGACTGATGCAATTTTCAGGCAGGCCTGTAAATGTGTACCCAACACAGTGACCAGGGGACATAGATTTAAAGTAATTGGTAGAAGGATTAGAAGGGAGCTGAGGCTGTTTAAATATGAAAAATTGGGATCCTATACCATTGTAGGTACCCAATTGCAATTTTTAAGTACAAATAGGCCCGGCATGCACCATGCATGCCCTTTTGTAGTAGGCGGTCCATTAAGGGACTGCTGGTGGCTGCTCCACAAAAGGGTCCCAAACCTCTAGAATTTCTATACTCTCTTTGCCAACCCTTCAACAATGCCCAAAAATTGAGGCTTGGGACGGGTGGAATTTCTGTTTGCCCCAATCATGGTCCCTGATATCTTTCATTCCATCTCTCCTCATCTTTCTCAGCCTCTTCTCCATTTTGTTTAATTGTTTGGCCAACAAAACCCATGGCTCTTCTTTGAATAGTATTTTGGGAACTTTTATATCTACCTGAGTAAGCAAATGGGGCCTCAGTTTAATGTCTAATCTGAAGGATGGCACCTCTGACAATACAGCACTCCCTCAATACTCCACTGAAATTTCAGGCTAGATTATGTACCCAAATCCATAATGGGACTTTAGAACCTCCTGACTCAGAGCTAAGAATGCTACCAACTGAGCCACGTTGACAATTTATAATTTATATGAATGTCTCTAGAAAGGCTACATTTCTCCCATGTAGGTCCTTGAAATGCATTTTGTGTATAGACTGGCTTCGGTACCTTAACAGTATGCTGTACCTGTGAGTAATGAAACAATTTAGGTACAATTTTAAAGTATTTCTGTCAAATATAGCTATATTAAATGCTAGAGTGAATTCTCACTTGTTTGCAAGTTCTGGAGTTGGTTATATTTAATATTTCTCGATAAGCAGTTTCTGATGCTATAATTTGGGTTTTAATTTGGATTCTGCCAGGACCACTCAGCTCCAGACCTAATTACAGCCTTGGTCCAAACATGGACACAAAAGCTGAATTCCAGGTTTGATGTGAGAGTGACGGCCCTTGACATCAAGGCAGCATTCAACCAAGTATGGCACCAATGAGCCTTAGTAAAACTGAAGTCAATGTAGATCAGGGGAAAAACTCTCCAGTGGCTAGAGTCATACCTGGCAAAAAGGAAGATGCTTGTGGTTGTTGGAAGCCAATCTCAGCCCCAGTACAGGGCAGTGTATAGGCCCAAATATCTTCAGCTGCTTCATCCATGACCTTCCCTCTATCATAAGGTCAGAGATAGGTCAGTTCGCTGCTGATTGCAAAGTGTTCAGCTCCATTCGCAATTCCTCAGATAATGAAGCAGTGCATGCCCGCATGCAGCAAGACCCGGACAACATGCAGGCTTGGGCTGATAAGTAACATTTGTATCGCACAAGTTCCAGGCAATGACCATCTCCAATAAGAGAGAGCCTAACCATCGTCCCATTCCAGTACATAATCCAGGCTGTTACTTAAGTGCAGTATTGAGAGATGCTGTATAGCTGGTGGTGCTGTTTTTTGGATGAGATTTTAAACTGAGGTTTAGAGGGGATTTGAGAAAGAACTTTTTCACCCAGAGGGTGGTTGGAGTCTGGAACTCACTGCCTGAAAGGGTTGTGGAGGCAGGAACCCTCACAACATTCAAGAAGCATTTGGATGAGCACTTGAAATGCCATAGCATACAAGGCTACGGACCAAATGCTGGAATATGGGATTAGATTAGACAGGGCTTGATGGCCGGCGCGGACACGATGGGCCGAAGGGCCTTTATCCGTGCTGTATAACTCTATGACTCTATGACTCTATGAGACCTGTTCACTTGATTTTGGTCCTATTCGAAGCAGAGCAGGGAGCTCTTCTGGTGTCCTGGCCAATTTCCATCCCACCACTAAATTAGATTAACTGGTTATTTATCTCATTTACTGTTTGTGGAGTCTTGCTGTGCACAACATTGGCTGCCACATTTGTCTTTATAGCAATAATGGCTACACTTCAAATTAATTCATTGGCTGTGAAGCCCTTTGGGACATGCAGAGAATCCTGAGAATGACCAAGTTATATAATTTTTTTTCTTCCTGATATCACACTTCATAAAATTTAGGAACGGAAAAGCAATATATTTCCCCATTAAGTACCTTTTTAAGAGCTTTGAACTTACATAATGGGCCATAATTTGCTGTGGCAGGGCATCTAACAGCACCCGCAGTTATTCAGACTTGCCCTTGCCGTTTAAGTTTTTTTAATTTTTTGTGTGGCAAGTTGCTGAAAGTGTGAACTGATACAGTGCAGTGAGGGAAACAGGACATCTGGGACCTGAGTGAATAGGGCAAGCTACTGTGTATCTCCTTAACTAATCAGACTGAAGGATTGTGAAATTAACAGCGCAAGGACTGAGAAGGAAGTGTAGGTTAGACTGGGTGAATTCAATGTCAAATCAGATACAGAAAGAGAAATAAAGAGAGGGAAGGATTAAGAGAGAGTAAAAAGACACAGAAAGGAAGAGTAAAAAAAATGTAAAAATTTAAAATATGACATTTTAAAAATCTCCAACAACAATTAAAACCTGATGTGGAGATGCCGGTGATGGACTGGGGTTGACAAAATCACAAGCGTTCGGAGGCTTTCTCCTTCGTCAGGTGAGCAAGTGTGGGATTCCATGGAAGGTTACCGCATTTATATTCAGAGAACAATACCTGGTGATTACAGATAATCTTTCCAACTGCCCGTTGTCAAGGCAATCAAAGTGTTCAGACAGAGTGATGTTACCTACAGGACCACCGAATACACAAACGGCCAGAACACAAAACAAAGAGAGAGAGGGAGAGAAACATCCGAAAGGAAGAGAAAGACAGAGAATGACCCGTTGTGTTAAAAACAGATAACTTTTTTTCGCTGGTGGGGTTACGTGTAACGTGACATGAACCCAAGATCCCGGTTGAGGCTGTCCTCATGGGTGTGGAACTTGGCTATCAATTTCTGTTTGACGATTTTGCGTTGTGTGTCTCGAAGGCCGCCTTGGAGAACGCTTACCCGAAGATCGGTGGCTGAATGTCTTGACTGCTGAAGTGTTCCCCGACTGGGAGGGAACCCTTCTGTCTGGCGAATGTTGCGCGGTGTCCGTTCATCCGTTGTCGCAGTGTCTGCATGGTCTCGCCAATGTACCATGCTCCGGGGCAGCCTTTCCTGCAACGTATGAAGTAGACAACGTTGGCCGAGTCACAGGAGTATGAACCATGTACCTGGTGGGTGGTGTCCTCTCGTGTGATGGTGGTGTCTGTGTCGATGATCTGGCATGTCTCGCAGAGGTTGCCGTGGCAGGGTTGTGTGGTGTCGTGGACGCTGTTCTCCTGAAAGCTGGGTAATTTGCTGCGAACGATGGTCTGTTTGAGGTTGGGTGGCTGTTTGAAGGTGAGTAGTGGAGGTGTGGCGATGGCCTTAGCGAGGTGTTTGTCGTCATCGATGACATGTTGAAGGCTGCGGAGAACATGGCGTAGTTTCTCCGCTCCGGGGAAGTACTGGACGACGAAGGGTACTCTGTTGGTTGCGTCCCGTGTTAGTCTTCTGAGGAGGTCTATGCGATTTTTTGCTGTGGCCCGTCGGAACTGTCGATCGACGAGTCGAGCGTCATATCCCGTTCTTACGAGGGCGTCTTTCAGCGTCTGTAGGTGTCCATCGCGTTCCTCCTCGTCTGAGCAGATCCTGTGTATTCGCAGTGCCTGTCCATAGGGGATGGCCTCTTTGACGTGGTTAGGGTGGGAGCTGGAAAAGTGGAGCATCGTGAGGTTGTCCGTGGGCTTGCGGTAGAGTGAGGTGCTGAGGTGCCCGTCTTTGATGGAGATTTGTGTGTCCAAGAAAGAAACCGATTCTGAGGAGTAGTCCATGGTGAGCTTGATGGTGGGATGGAACTTGTTGATGTTATCGTGTACTCTCGTCAGTGATTCTTCGCCATGGGTCCATAGGAAGAAAATGTCGGCGATGTATCTGGTGTATAGCGTTGGTTGGAGATCCTGTGCAGTGAAGAAGTTGTGCTCGAACTTGTGCATGAAAATGTTGGCATATTGGGGTGTGAATTTGGTCCCCATGGCTGTTCCGTGTGTTTGGGTAAAGAACTGGTTGTCGAAGGTGAAGACATTGTGATCCAGGATGAAGTGGATGAGTTGTAGGATGGCGTCTGGAGATTGGCTGTTGTTGGTGTTGAGTACTGAGGCTGTTGCAGCGATGCCGTCATCGTGGGGGATACTGGTGTAGAGTGCAGAGACGTCCATCGTGGTGAGAAGTGTTCCTGGTTCAACTGGTCCGTGGGTGCTGAGTTTTTGTAGGAAGTCTGTAGTGTCGCGACAGAAGCTGGGGGTTCCCTGTACGATGGGTTTCAGGATGCCCTCGACGTATCCAGAGAGGTTCTCACACAGGGTTCCGTTGCCTGATACGATAGGACGTCCGGGTGTGTTGGCTTTGTGTATCTTTGGGAGGCAGTCGAAGTCTCCCACGCGGGGTGTACGTGGGTGAGAGCGCGTAGGATGCTTTGAAGGTCTGGATCGAAGGTCTTGATCAGTTTGTTGAGCTGGTGGGTGTGTTCCTTGGTCGGATCTGCGGGTAACCGTCTGTCGTGTTCCTGGTTGTCCAGTTGTCAGTATGCTTCTTTGCAATAGTCCGTTCTGTTCTGTATGACGATGGCTCCTCCTTTGTCCGCTGGTTTGATGACGATGTTGCGGTTGGTCTTGAGAGCGTCGATGGCGTTGCGTTGTGCTCAGGTGACATTCTGGACAGGAGGCTTCCCTCCCAGTCGGGGAACACTTCAGCAGTCAAGGACATTCAGCCACCGATCTTCGGGTAAGCGTTCTCCAAGGCGGCCTTCAAGACACACGACAACGCAAAATCGAACAGAAATTGATAGCCAAGTTCCGCACCCATGAGGACAGCCTCAACCGGGATCTTGGGTTCATGTCACGTTACACGTAACCCCACCAGCGAAAAAAAGTTATCTGTTTTTAACACAACGGGTCATTGTCTTTCTCTTCCTTTCGGATGTTTCTCTCCCTCTCTCTCTCTGTTTTGTGTTCTGGCCGTTTGTGTATTCGGTGGTCCTGTAGGTAACATCACTCTGTCTGAACACTTTGATTGCCTTGACAACGGGCAGTTGGAAAGATTATCTGTAATCACCAGGTATTGTTCTCTGAATATAAATGCGATAACCTTCCATGGAATCCCACACTTGCTCACCTGACGAAGGAGAAAGCCTCCGAAAGCTTGTGATTTTTAAATAAAACAGTTGGACTATAACCTGGTGTTGTAAGATTCCTTACATTAATTAAAACCTGAAGGAATGAGACCCCACACTTGTAATAGTTAATTTTCAGTGCCAGAGAGGTTGACTGGCAGTTATTAACACTTACACCATCGTTAATAGGTTACTTAGACTGGAATGGACACTAAACTTTCAGTGGCAAATTTAGTTTGTATCTACCATGCAAATGCAGGAACTTCATGCCGTTCAATGGATTTCAATGGCAGACAACGAGATGTCGTCTTCGCGAAGCCAACGGTGGAGCAGCACAACTTGGACAGCAACTTTTGGATCTTTGAGTTTAACTGCACATCTGCCCCTCGCCTGAAGTTGCTGCAGCATTTGTGCATAAATAACGGCGAGCACCATTAACCACACTGCTATTTTGACTGCAAATTCTGGCTCAATGCAATCCAATAAACCTTGGCTTAATTAAAATATTGAAAAGGAAACAGAACAATTCTTGATTTTGCAAGGAGTGGAAAAATATGGGCTTAGAAATTGGATCACGCCGGAATCGGGGCACGATCCCGGTGCAGCGCCCACACCTAATGAGGTGGGTGGCAAGACGATGCAAAATCAGTCCACTGACCTCATTTGTTTATTACCGGCAAGCTGTAGGCACCAGTCGCGGCCCCAGAGGCAGCTCACCGATCCCAGGAAGAACGAAGGTCAGCTGTCACGATCACTGGCCCAGTCGGTAAGCAGACTCCGGGGGAGGGGGATGCAATTGAGAGGGGGGTGAATGGCGGCTGGCAGTGGACCTCAAATTTAATGTGGAGCTGGGAGGAGCACACCTGCTCTTAGCTTTACAATAAGGTAAGTAAAAACAAAATAAAAACATTTAAAAAAAACTTTCCAAATTTGTCTTGTAACATTGACAACTTACTTTTTTCTCTTTTTTTAATCTTCATTTCTGTGTCATCTTATTTGTTGTTTCTTTAGATTCTCTATTGCACTCCCCATTATCCCCATGATTTATTTTTTTTCCTTTCCTGAATTCCACCTCCCTGAGCCTTTAGGTAATAAACACTATGCACAAGCCACAAAAAAAAGTGTCAGTTTGCATAGTTTGATGGTGGCACAGAAAGACTGTTAAAACAGATATTCATAGGAAATCCATTTTTGAGTCAGTATCCCAGAGAGTATGGAAATTATTGTAAGAATGAGATATAGCTTTAAAACACTGCAATGTTTGGAAATCTAATTAAAATCTGGTATTGATGCTCTTGTTAATGTGAAATAAGATTTTTTTAAATTTCTGTATTTTACAACCCAATTTAAGCTGCAATGCAAAAATCACAACTTCACGCCACAGAATGAAAGAACGATATGGGTCCTGCAATCCAGTAGCATATTTCTTTTTTCCCTTCCTAATTACATTCTTCCTCACAGCCTATGTTACTCACCACTTCTGACTGCCAGTGTGGGCAGCTATGCTCACAGTCTTATACTCATCTCTGGCAGGTGGCTAAGAGATGATGTAAAGGAGCAGAATTATATTTCAGTTCTTCCTCCCTGTGGGGATCAGCGTGCCTTCAGTTGGCATCTCTTCTGGAGAGCACAACTGAGATTAACAATATAACATTCAAAGCACCATCTAAAATACCCATACAAAAATGCATCCGGCTACCAGATCACTACTGTCAGGAGATCTATAGACAACGCCCATCAGAGTCTTGCATCCTTTGCTGTTTCTTAATTCTACCCAAATTGTTTTCACTGCTTGCTCACCCTTACTGATATTCCTTTTATCAACTGCTGTAATAGTACCTTTTATCGATACTGCTACTCCTCTTCCTCCTTTTCCAATTACTCTGTCCTTTCTAAAGACCTTGTAGCCTGGAATATTTAGCTCCCAGTCATGCCCAGCTTGTAGCCAGGTCTCTGTAATAGCTACTGCATCATACATTTTAAGCTGAATTTGTGTTTCTAATTCGCTTGTTTTATTGCTTGTGCTATGTGCATTTGTGTACAGAGCTCTTATTTGGGTAACTGTCCCCAGCCTGCCCATATGCCCTGATGGTGTTTTTCTCATTTTTTGACTTATCACACTTTTTCTTATAAATAAAACAGGAGTGATGAAAAATATCAGGTGTTTTATTATTACTTCCTATATTCTTTCAGAACCTGGAGTATTTATATTATTTTCATTACTTTTTGTACTTTGACCTTTGCTCTCATCCCTTTTTGTTATCTTTAGGTTATTATCATTTTTACTATTTTTACTCCCCTCCCCTCCATTGGTTTAAAGTCCTCTCTACAGCCCTATTTATCCTTTCTGCCAGCACCTTGATCCCAGCCCAGTTCAGGTGCAGCCCGTCCCAGCAGTACAACTACTTCCTCTCCTGGTACGAGTGCCAATGTCTCATGAAATGGAACCTCTCCTTTCTACACAAGTTTTTCAGCCACTTATTTACTTTCCTAATCTGTTTATCCCTATGCCAATTAGCACGTGGCTTGGATAGCAATCCAGAGATTATAACCCTTGAAGTCCTGCTTTTCAATTTAGCTCCTGATATTCCCTCAGTTTTGACCAGGTGGAGCGAATTAAAACCCCCCCTAATGAAAAGCAAAATCAGGTGAGGTGTATAATGTGTGCTACCATCCATCTTGTGCCCCCAAGATTAAATTTACTCCCCAGTGTTTCATAAGAAAGATTGCCTACAGTCCATTACATTGCATGAGAATTTATTAAGTTTGATTTTTAATCTTTTTAATCATAGCTAGGAACAGACTGTCCTGTCCATTCTTTCTTAGCATTAAAAATTAACAAAAATTCAGATGACAGTGAGCAACTTTGTCAAAGTCAACATTGCATGGCTAGAGAATGAAGCCAAGCCAGCTCTGCACAGGTGCTATTCTCAAACCAGAACCTGTAGTATAATGACACCCTTACTTTTAATTGCGCATGTAAGTTCTGATTGTCATTGTCGATCTTTTTTATTCCAAAAGTGCAGCGCCTGTGTTCCAAAATACAGCACCTACCAGCTAGGATATTTCATTGGAAGTCTGAATTGAGCGAAAGTTGAAAAGAAATTCAGATAATTCTGAATAGATCCAAATTTGTACAAAATTAGATCAACTCAGTTTTTGGAAATAACTTTAGATTTTTCCCTGATTGATCATTATTTTGTACTTGTTAAATTAAGCAGATAGGACAACCTGCATGGATGAAGCCAGTTTAATCCTTGAAGAAAACTGCCACCTACAGGGAAAAGAAAAAAGTTGAGCTTGCCATTTTGCTTAATACATCCACAAAGGCACTGCAGACAACACCATGGTTCTCATCCCACTATACTGCTGCAGCAAGGTTGATGCACCTTGAACTTGTGACAAGTGTCACCATTTTTCTCACAGCATCAAAATGCTAATTAATTGCAAATCTGGAAAGTACTAGAGCTGTAGTAAGTCTCGGGCCACTGACATTTCTAGGAAGACATTATTCAAGAGGTTTTACTTAAACAGCCACACATGTTAATATATTAGAATTCAACACAAAAAGTTATATTTTCAGTACTTAGCAGTGTTGTGTATAACCAAGATGAATGCAGAGATGCCAGTGCAGGTGTTTTTTTTTCCTCTTCAAATCTTCCTAGCACCACATAAATCGTGTACTCTTGAATGTCAGAAAATGCCATGTAGGGTGTCCTCATGCCCCCTCCCCCGGGTGAGTATTTAAACAAAGCACCCACCTATTTGAGCTGGGTGCTTCCGACACTGCTGGTTCCCTCTTCCCTGGAAACTGCTCCGTGAAGCAATATAGGCAGTGTTCTAGCAGGATGGAACTCCTAGCCATTTACCACCCCTGATGTCCATATTATATGAATTTCAGCTGAAAATCCAGGATGGAATGTTTAAAAGGGTGGAAAGATGAAGTTGAAACTTTAAAAGCAAAAGACCCTCTAACTTGCATAGGCAAGTCATTTATAGACAGTTTTTAATCCATGTGCCCTGGATTGTCAGTAAATCTGAAGGTCATACAGCTGAAGTTTTTGGTAAACCAGCAGCATTCAAACTGTACAGTCTTCTCTTTATGAATTCAGACAATTAATGTTTTTGCCATTAGCTATTGCCTGATATATATTGAATTTTTGATAGATTTTCATAGAAAAAAGAACTTGCATTCATATAGTGCCTTTCATGTCCTCAGGGCGTCCCAAAGCATTTTACAGCCAATTAATTACTTTTCTGAAATGTAGTCATTGCTACAATGTAAGCAAACACGTAGTCAATTTGCACATGGGAATGTCTCACAAAGAGCACTGCAAAAAACTATGATTTAAAAATAAATCACAGAAGTTACTTTGCACGGAAACAACATTCTGTGTAAAGGTAATCATAGAATGGTTAGAGCACAGAAGGTGGCCAATCGGCCCATTGAGCCTCTGCTGGCTCTTTTGTAAGAGCAATCCAGTTAGTCCCGTTCCCCTCCTTTTTCCACGTAGCCCTGCAAATTTTTTCTCTTCAAGTGTTTATCCAGTTCCTTTTTGAAAGCCACGATTGGATCTGCTTCCACCATCCTTTCAGACAGCGCATTCCAGATTTTAACTACTCGCTGCTTAAAAATGTTTTTCCTCATGTTGCCTTTGGTTCTTTTGCCAATCACCTTAAATCTGTGTCCTCTGGTTCTCCACCCTTCTGACAATAGAACAGTTTCTCTTTATTTACTTTATCTAAACCCTTCATGATTTTGAACACTTCCATCAAATCTCCTCTTAACCTTCTCTGCTCTAAGGACAACAACCCAGCTTCTACAGTTTATCCACGTAACTGAAGTCCCTCATCCCTGGAACCATTCTAGTAAATCTTTCCTGCACCCTCTCTAAGGCCTTCACGTCCTTCCTAAAGTGCTGTGCCCAGAATTGGACACCATACAACAGTTGTGTCCGACCCAGTGTTTTATAAAGGTTCAACATAACTTCTTTGCTTTTGTACTCTTTGCCTCTATTTATAAAGCCCAGGATTCCATATGCTTTTATAACCGCTATTTCAACCTGTCCTGCCACCTTCAAAGATTTGTGCACATATACCCTGATGTCTCTCTGTTCCTGTACTCCTTTTAGAATTTAGTTTATATTGTCTCTCCTCATTCTTCCTGCTAAAATGTATCGCTTCGACTTCGCACTTCTTTGCATTAAATTTCATCTGCCCATTCCACCATCCTGTCTATATCCTCTTGAAGCCTATTACTATGCTCCTCGCTGTTTACTACACTTCTAAATTTTGTGTCATCTGCAAATTTTGAAATTGTGCCCTGTACACCCAAGTTCAAGTCATTAATATATATCAAGAAAAAAGCAGTGGTCCTAGTACCGACCCCTGGGCACTAACACTGTATATCTTCCTCTAGTCCGAAAAACAACCATTCACAGCTACTCTCTGTTTCCTGTCACTTAGTCAGTTTTGTACCCATGCTGTCACTGCCATGGGCTTCTATTTTGCTGACAAGCCTATTATGTGGCACTTTATCAAACACCATTTGAAAGTCCATATACACATCAACTGCATTACCCTCATCAACTGTCTCTGTTACCTCATCCAAAAACTCAATCAAGTTAGTTAAACACGATTTGCCTTTAACAAATCCGTGCTGGCTTTCCTTTATTAATCCACGCTTGTCCAAGTGACTATTAATTTTGTCTCGGATTATTGTTTCTAAAAGCTTCCCCATCACCGAGATTAAACTGACTGGCCTGTAGTTGCCGGGTTTATCCTTACACGCTTTTTTGAACAAGGGTGTAACATTTGCAATTCTCCAGCCCTCTGGCACCATCCCCATATCTAAAGAGGATTGGAAGATTATGGCCAGCAGCTCTGCAATTCCCTTAGTTCCCTCAGCAACATAGGATGCATCCCATCTGGACTGGGTGACTTATCTACTTTAAGTACAGCCAGCCTTTCTAGTACCTCCTCTTTATCAATTTTTAGGATAGCCCATCCAGTATCTCAACCATCCCCTCTTTTACTGTGACTTTGGCAGCATTTTCTTCCTTGGTAAAGACAGATGCAAAGTACTCATTTAGTACCTCAGCTATGCCCTCTACCTCAATGCGTAGATCTCCTTTTTGGTCCCTAATCGGCTCCACCCCACCTCTAACTACCCATTTACTATTTATATGTCTGTAGAAGACTTTTGGATTCCCTTTCATGTTAGCCGCCAGTCTATTCTCATACTCCCTCTTTGCCCCTCTTATTTCATTTTTCACTTCTTCTCTGCATTTTCTATATTCAGCCTGGTTCTCATTTGTATTATCAACCTGATATCTGTCAATCTGACAACCTTTTTCTGCTTCATATTACTCTCTATCTCTTTCGTTATCCAGGGAGCTCTGGCTTTGGTTGCCCTACCTTTCCCCCATGTGGGAATGTACCTAGACTGTACCTGAACCATCTCCTCTTTAAAGGCCACCCATTGTTTGATTACAGTTTTGCCTGCCAGTCTTTGATTCCAATTTACCCAGGCCAGATCCGTTCTTAACCCACTGAAATTGGCCCTTCTCCAATTAAGTATTTTTACTGTAGATTGGTCCTTGTCCTTTTCCATAACTAATCTAAGCCTTTTGATACTATGATCACTGTTCCCTAAATTTTCCCCCACTGACACTTGCTCCACTTGACCCACTTCATTCCCCAGAACTAGATCCAGCAAGACCTCCTTCCTCATTCGGCTGGAAACATACTGATTTCCTGAACACACTTCAGAAATTCCTCCCCCTCTTTGCCCTTTACATTATTACTATCCCAGTCTATATTAGGATAGTTGTAGTCCCCCATTATCACTACGCTATAGTTCTTGCACCTCTCTGTAATTTCCATGCAAATTTGCTCATCTATATCCTTTCCACTAGTTGGTGGCCTATAGAATACACCTAGCAGTGTAATGGTGCCTCTATTCTTTCTTAACTCTAACCAAATAGATTCTGTCCTTCACCACTCAAGGACATCCTCTCTCTCTCCAGCACTGCAATATTCTCCTTAATCCATACTGCTATCCCTCCTCCTTTTTTTCCTTCCCTTTCTTTCCTGAACACCTTGTATCAGTTGTACCTAGTATTCAATCCTGCCCTTTTTTGAGCAAGGTCTTCATTATCGCCACTACATCATATTCCCATGTGCCTATTTGCACCTGCAGCTCACCAACCTTATTTTCCATGCTTCGTGCATGCCGAAACCTATCTTAGACCTTCTCATATTCTCTTAGTCTGATCCCATCTAATATTGTACTATTTTGTAATCTAGAGCTATCTGTCTCTCCCAGTCCTTTGTGCACCTTGTTTCAGCATGTTTTTTTTACAATGGAATAAGAGATCGAGACTGGATTAATGCATCAGCTGCAGACTTGTTTTATTGCCTAATCCATCATAAAACACCCTGGAATGTTCATTGTAACCATTAGACAATTAAATGTTATTGTGACATAACTCTCAAGCTGCAGCACTGGAGTTTGTTCCAACTTTTACTACATACAGATGTCTGCCAATCAAAATATTCCTTTGGAGATACTCATCTACTAATATTTGTAATTTTTAAGCAGGCAACATTTAAGCAACATTCTAAGACTATTCTAATCCCTACTGGGTAATAGAAAGAAGCAAACAGAAACACAACTAAACATTTCACTGATGTGACATTTTCATTTCCCTTATCAGCCTGTGGTCTCTCTGAGTGAGACCACAAGTTTCTGCCAATTTGTGTTAAATTTTGGGCAGCTTTATGTTATGTTAGTTGAGGTGATTGAAATGCATTTAATTTGAGACTTTTCAAACTGTCAGAAGGAGAAGATTTTCATCCTAGGCTGAACCAGCCTCAAAACCTGGTCCCAGAAATGAAAGGGACTATAGGATACATTTCTCAAATCCTCATACGTGGCAAGGTACCTCAAAGCATCGAGGTACCTTGCACATGGGTCTGCAATTTTCCGATGCCAACCGCAGCGTGTGAGGACTTGGGAAAATTTGACCTTTTAATGTTAACCTAATACAATACCCAATTTCTCAGAAATCTGCTGATGGTAAGACCATAATGTAGCACATCACAAGTTTCCTGACATTAGAATTGTTCCCCTCCCCTAAAAGTTATTAATTTTACTTAACAGCACTTTACACAGACAAACCATTAAGGCCAAATTTAAACAATATAAATTGTTGCCAAGCCTCCATTGCTGCAGTTACTGTGAATCACCGGGTGTCAACTTTTAAGTGGAAATTTAAAATTCTAAGTGCATTGGCAATGAAAATAGAAGCTAACTTAGGCATTGGTCCCATGCCACTGCTACCTTGCCCATGCAATAAACTCACTATCGCCCACAAAGGTAAGTACTGTGTACTTTTATATCGAGAATAATGGATATGTGGGAGTGATTACAAGGCAGTATTCTAATTTACTTGGTTTAAATAAATGCGGACATTACATGCTGTCTTAAAATTACTACTATCTTTTTTTACTTTTTGAATATCATATATTGCTCATTTGTAGAATGGATTTATTCTGCTTTGGGTCTCTTTTTAGCACTGAACATAGCTATCGGTGCCAATTGCCAGAAAATTATGATCTGATGCTGCATAATCAACTTCATCCTGAAGATTTAACAACTGTGCAATCAGAGAGATAGTTTACATAGGCAAAACCCAATATAAATCTGGACACAGGAATTTATAATGGGGAAAAGTCGACACAAAAACTGTGACAAAAGTAACATCAGGATGTTAAGTTGCACAGATAGAAGTGTACGCAGATGTAAGATTTTTAATAAGATACTAATCAATCTTCCGTGAAATTGCACATGGGGAATCAATACTAAATTCAGTTTTTAGGTCAAGCAGGCTTAGAGGGAAACATTGTAGAAGTGGGGAGGGAAGGGTGGGGCAGTAGGCAAGAAGGGAACGAAGTAGAGGAGAAAGTGAGGAAAAAGAGGAGGGGAAAAGCAGGACCATAGGAAGGAGGAAAGGTAGAAGCAGTGGTTGGGGAGGAGGATGGAAGGAAGGAATGGGGGAGGGGAGGAGGGAATGGGGATGGCAAGAATAAGGCAGTAAGGAGGAAGGGAGCAGACGGGAAGGGGAAGTAGCAAAGGTTGGGAGGAGAATAGGAGGTGGAGGGGAGAAGGGGGAGGATGAGAAGAGGGAAAGGGTTATGGGTGGGGAGGGATGAGGGAGGAAGTAGGAATAAAGGAGGGGGCAGGAGGGATGAAAGCAAGAATGAAGGGGAGGAGGAAAGGGCAGGAAGAAGAGAGGGAGGAGGGTGGAGCGGTAGGGAGGAAGAGGGATGGACCAATGGGGAGGAGGAGTAAAGAGAAGGGGAAGGAAGGGGAAGGGGAGGAGTAGAAAGCAAGGAGAGGAAGAGGAGCAAGGGAGAGGAAGAGAATGGGGAGAAATAGGGGAAATCCATATTTGGATAAAAGAAATTATAATGGGAAAAAGTTAACAAAAAGTGTGACAACCAGAAGCTAAGTAACGCAGACAGAATGTGCATGCAGATGTAAGATTTTTAATATATTAGATAGTGACTGTAAAATTGCTGTGGAACTTTTGTATGCATCAATTGTACATTAAGGTGTAATCACTTTAATGTTAACAGGCTGGTTGCTAATTTTTGCTTAAACTCCTCAAATTGCTCCTGAGAAGCAACCAGTCTAACATCAGTTAGCATAGAATCCTAGCCACAATGGTTATTTTGCTTGCTAAAGGCTTGTAATGCAGCAATTAACATGATTTGCACAACATTTCACAGGCATAACTGCAGGTACACATAACATTAATGACCCCTGAATAAAAGCTGATGCTGAAGCAACAGAGGGAGCTACTAAAGGTCCAGAACAGAGCAGAGCATGAGGCATTGTACAGAAGCTATTCAGCAGCATGGGCGCAGCAACGCATGCCAATAATGTTGGACAAGCTGGAGGAGGAGCAACAGGGACATGTGAGGCCATAGGAAGAAGATCACCATGACTCACTATTACATCAGGCAGTGTGTCTACCTCATCGAATAGAGCTACCCCAACATACGAAGATGTATGAGGAGGCTGCATTGTATCATGGAAGTTGTTGAAAAAATGCGCTATTTCCTGGAATCAAGCTCAGAGCCAGTAACAATAAAAGTGATCGTGTGAAATTTTTATGCACAGGGACCTTCCAGCCAGTTTGCAGATTATTGCTGCATAACCAAAGTCGCAGGTGCCTTGTTTTGACTTACTTATGAATGCATTAAATTTAGCATCAGGAACAGATGCAGCCAAAGAGGGAGCAATGGTTAGATGAGACTACACAGCATCCTGGGCTGCACCCATTCAAGCATCTGTATGACAATACACCATGTTCATTAACAGAATGTTACCAGCCAAGATGATACCAAGGAGTCAACCTACTGCTGCTGTGGTTCAGGCATATTTGTGGAAATTAGAAAATGCCACATGATGGGTACATGCACATTGTAATGCATATTATTACTACACGGGCAATATTTGCTGGTTTTTGTTACATAGCACAATCACTACAAATGCTGAAATTCACATTCATTGGCATAGTTAAGGAGTGAGTATAATTGTACAAACCAACAGGAGTATACTCAGCTTCTCCAACTTTGAAAGCTGACTTTTTTTTCCAAGGAGAAGAGTGGAAATTATATAGAGTAGTTTTCAGGCCAGACACCAACTTTCAAATCTCCTTCCAAGTGCAGTGGATCAGTAACATATGGTCACTGCCCATACGATAGTTTTCCACAACTGCTGTACTCTCTTTTTATTAGTGGGTTGGCCATCTACCATGAGATGGGCACTTCACTGTTATGCTATCCATTATAATTTATAGGACATCTTCTGAGAAGCAGGGTTTGCACTTTCTCCCCTCTGTTATAGCACAAAATTGCTCATTCCACAGTTGGATTGGCCAATTGTAAGCTAGTTATACTGCTTAAATGGCTGTTTGGCTCATTGTTAAGTGCCTCAACATTATTGTTGTATGTGCATTCTGATTTACCGCCCAGTTGTGTGTTAGTAAGCTTATAAAATAAATTTCTACATTTCTGGGAATGTGTTTAAAAAAAGTAGAAAGAAATACTCCCATTTTATTGCATTCTCGAGCAGCAAGAGTAAATGATCTCATAGTAGAATGAAGCAGGACTTGAAATTTTCACTTGTGTGCGAGACTGAGATAAGTAGTTATAATGAACTGTGATGTGGGAACACACTGGGTGGTTTGATGGACCAGTGAGTACATACCAGCAGCAGTTCTGTTCCCTGATGTGCAGGCCATTCAACCTGTTCTTTCTGCAGGCTGTACACAATTTAACCTATCATGAATTCTTCCCCTATTTATTCAATCACCTAAGTGAGGTGATTAACCTCAAACTTAAAAGGAAGTAAAACTTTCTGAAATTTCTTCTTGAACACCAGGGTAATCCAGCCAAATTTAGTTAACATTTGAACATTACTTAGCCTCAACCAATTGCATTCCATACATGAATTTCCATAGCAACCATCATGCTTCAAAGTGTTTGATTATCTATATGTTTTTAGCCTTCAAGGTAAACTGCTTTTAACAGTTACCTATATATAAAGGTAAATCTATTTTTTTAGTGTTTATTATGTTGGATTAAAAATTATCTTTGTAGTCAACCACTTTCTTTTGTCACTCTGATCCCAATGTCTATCTTTTGATCCCCGGTATGGTTTCCTGAATGCTACAATCACTGCACATTTTCAGACTATCAGTTGAGAATTATTTAATGATGTCAGCTTGGGTCAGTTGGTAACATTTTTATCTATGAGTCAAAAGGTTATTGCAATCCTACTCCAGGACAGTGCAGTGCTGAGGGAATGCTGCATTGTTAGAGTTGCTGGCCATTCGATGAAAAATTAAAACGAGTGCCTGTTTAGGTGGATGTTGAAGACTCATGACTCTATTTGAAGAAGAGCAGTGAGTTTTTCCAGTATCCTGGCCAACATTCCTCTCTCAAGCAAAACAGGCTAACTAGTGATTCATCCATTTGCTGTTTGGGAATTCTGCTGTGCAAAAACTGCCATATTTGCAAAAGTAATTCACTTTATGTGAAGTGGGTTTAGGATACCTCTCAGTGACAGTATAAAGTGATTGTATAAATGCAAGCACTTTTAGAAATTCAAAACCTCTATAGAAGAACAAGCTAGCATTTACATAGTGTCTGCCATGTCCTCAGGACATCCCAAAGTGCTTCACAGCCAAATAATTACTTTTGGAGTGTAGACACAGTTTTGTAAGCAATCCCAGCAGCCAATTTGCACACAAAGTCCCACAAAAAGCAATGAGGCAAATGCCCAGTTAACTTGTTTTGATGGTGTTGATTGAAGGATAAATGCTTGCTAGGACACCATCCCTACTTTTCTAATAGTGTCATGGGATCTTTTCTTCCACTGGAACAGGCAGACAAGGGGCCCGATATTAGCAGGGCTGTGGGTTCTCGGCGGGGGGGCTATCGGGCGCGTGGGTAACGCGCCCGGTGAAATTAGTCAGCTCCCCGCGCGATTGTAGCATACAATCCACTAATTGGATCTACTTACCTGCTCCTCCAGGTTCCCCACTGCTGATCTGCGCGTCGGGCGGACTGCGCATGCGCAGTAAGATCTGTCAGCTGGAGGAGCTCTATTTAAAGGGGCAGTCCTCCACTGACAGATGCTGCAACAAATAGAAAAAATCACAGCATGGAGCAGCCCAGGGGGAAGGCTGCTTCCAGTTTAATGATGCCTCACTCCAGGTATCAATACATGGGGTAAGGAGGAGGGGGAGGACAGAGATCTTCCTCCTGGTGGGCGGGAGGAAGCGGCCTGCCTCTGCCACCAGGAAGGCCTGGCTCGAGATGGCAGAGGAGGTCACCAGCACCACCAACATATCGCCCACCTGCATACAGTGCAGGAGACGCTCCAATGACCTCAGTAGGTCAGCCAAAGTGAATACACTTTTTCCCCTACACTCCGTCTGCCACATCACCGCCCCCAACCCACAGCTCCTTCTGCACTGCCAACACTACTCTGTCACATCACCCCTCATACCCACTCAAACCTCATCCTCATCTTACCTGCACCTACTCACCTCGCCAGTACTCATCCCGCCGCTACCACTCAACCCAATCCTCATACAGTCTCATGGCTCCATCTCATACTCACCTTCTCGTGCATCTCTTTCACGGCCAGCCTCACTCAACCTGCCACTACCTGTGCTGCAGCCACAGGGCATGCATCACATATGTGCAGTAGGAAGCGTAAGACAAACGTGTCGTGAGCATGAAGGGGATGCACAAGGGTGTTTGGGGGTTTGTCATGGTTGTTACTTATATTGAATTTCTGACCAACTCACATCACATATTATATTGGCACCACTACTGCCATGTCTTCGCAAATCTTGTCTGGTCTGTGCAATAATGCCCTTTCCTGAGGATCACTATGAAGACCCACAACTGATGCCATCCATTGTGTCACTGCAGAGTGGGTGTAGATGTATTTGCAGGGCTCTTTTGTGCAGGAGGAGGGTGGTGGAGGCCAAACTTTGTCCCAAGTGACAGAGTGGCCTCCTGCAATGAGTGAGGGTCTCCCCCCGCCCCCCACCTGTCAAATGGACCTTTGCAGCTGCCACAGGCTGACAGCTGCAACAGGTCCATTTGAACTGGGAGTGTTTCCCCCAGTGTGGGAAACAGTCCCAGGCTGCTCTAAAACCTCACCCCTCCTCACATAATCCCTTAATCAGGTCAGTTAATGACCTGAACAAGCCAAATAAATACTTTCAAGTGGCATCCCGCTGGCTTTAATTGCCTGCGGGATTCCCAGTAGCGGGGGCTGCGGGTGCACGCCGGCGCGTCAGCGGGGAACCCGGAAGTGCGTGGGTTCGAGGTGGGCTCCGGTCCCGCTCCGGGATTTCACGATTTTCGGGGCCCCCCGCCAGGAACGCACCCGATAGCGGGTGCTAAAATGCTGCCCAAGGTCTCTGTTTAGCATCTTATCCAACAGTCACTACTATATTGAAGTCTCCAGTTATATCATGTGCGTAAGTCTCTGGAATGGGCTTGAACCCGCAACCTTCTACCTCAGAAATAAAATTTGTACCACTGGTTTAAACTGACACTATAGAATGAAAAGAGAAGTTTATATGGCATCAGTACTAAACTTATTCTCAGTAAATAGCAGTTTGAATACAAATTTATTTAAAACTATAACTCTTTACATTATAATCTATACTATGTCTGATTTAGATGTCTTTTATTTCATAATGGGGGTTAATACTAGGGTATTAGCATCTTTAGCTAATGGAAAATGAATTCCAGAATTCTAGCACGAACAGCAGTTAATGAGAGATATATTGTGAAAGTCACTGACAGAACCAAATTATTTTGTTCAAAACACATTAAGGAGACAACCTAAAATGTTTCAATCTATACTACTGCTTTCCAGCCATGCTGATTGTGTTATTGTTGCTCTGAAAGTCACTACTAATGGGTTTCCACTGGTTTCTCTTGCGCTGTTTAAAGACAAAGAAAAATTACTGAAAATAATGTGTCTGCACTGTAAGAGAACCACTAATACAGGCAGCAAATGAACTAATTTGGGACACTGAAATGCTCCTTACAGAGATTTTGTCCTGTGGTATTACTTTAGAGCAACAATGATGAATGATGCAGTCATTTCTATGTAGTAAATAGGAACTTATCCATTTGGTTTGGCCCTGAGTTCAATGAGGTTTGCTTGTTTCTGACTGTCCTTTACTTGCTTATTTTAACATGAACTCACTGTCCAATCAGCCAAATATTTAATTGTTGGTCCAATATAGTCCTTGAGCCTTATTCAATGAAAACTACTAAAACCATCACATTGGAAGCCACATGACAAAGTCAAGCTAGTCTCCCTAATGCCGTTGAAAAAATATTGCATTCGATTCCTTTAGAAACTAAGATTAGTGGCTATTAAAGATAGGACATAGATGTAGATTAGTAACTAGCTAAAGAGAAAGAACCAGAGGGGAGTTAGATAACCATGGAGCAGTGGTATCAAGTGTGATGACCCAGGAGCCAGTGCTGGGACTCTTCCTATTCCTTGTACATTTTTTTTTATTCGTTCATGGGATGTGGGTGTCGCTGGCAAGGCCAGCATTTATTGCCCATCCCTAATTGCCCTTGAGAAGGTGGTGGTGAGCCGCCTTCTTGAACCGCTGCAGTCCGTGTGGTGAAGGTTCTCCCACAGCACTGTTAGGAAGTGAATTCCAGGATTTTGACCCAGCGACAATGAAGGAACGGCGATATATTTCCAAGTCGGGATGGTGTGTAACTTGGAGGGGAACGTGCAGGTGTTGGTGTTCCCATGTGCCTGCTGCCCTTGTCCTTCTAGGTGGTGGAGATC
This sequence comes from Heptranchias perlo, assembly GCF_035084215.1. NCBI lineage: Eukaryota > Metazoa > Chordata > Chondrichthyes > Hexanchiformes > Hexanchidae > Heptranchias > Heptranchias perlo. The sequence goes on from NC_090338.1 coordinate 25,760,435, forward strand.
GCGGGTTTGGGAGGTGCTGTCGAAGAAGCCTTGGCGAGTTGCTGCAGTGCATCCTGTGGATGGTACATACTGCAGCCAGAGTGCGCCGGTGGTGAAGGGAGTGAATGTTTAGGGTGGTGGATGGGGTGCCAATCAAACGGGCTGCTTTATCTTAGATGGTGTCGAGCTTCTTGAGTGTTGTTGGAGCTGCACTCATCCAGGCAAGTGGAGAGTATTCCATCACACTCCTGACTTGTGCCTTGTAGATGGTGGAAAGGCTTTGGGGAGTCAGGAGGTGAATCATTTGTCGCAGAATACCCAGCCTCTGACCTGCTCTCGTAGTCACAGTATTTATATGGCTGGTCCAGTTAGTTTCTGGTCAATGGTGACCCCCAGGATGTTGATGGTGGGGGATTCAGTGATGGTAATGCCGTTGAATGTCAAGGGGAGGTGATTAGACTCTCTCTTGTTGGAGATGGTCATTGCCTGGCACTTGTCTGGCGTGAATGACCTGGAGTCACAGCTTCAATAAAAGCTAGTCAAATTCACAGATGAGACCAAGCTAGGGGAGGTCTGTGAACTCACAACAAGCAGCCAAGATACTACAAAAAGAGCTTGACAGGGTTTGCACCTAGATGATTAGTGGCACATGAAGTTCAATATGGGCAAATACTTTTATTTGAACTAAAACATGGAGGCATGTGTATTCCATGGTTGTATCGAACGTTCCAAAGGAGCCTTGGCTGAGTTGTAATGCCATGTTGAACTGCATGAACTAGCAATAAATAAAATAAACAGGATACTGGGTTATATTGTAAATTCACAGAGAGATAGTGTTGTTGATATTCTGCAAGGAAGAGATAAAAATAAATGGAATGAAGGGCTATCTTCATTTGAGCCCATCTTGTGATTTCACCATTGACTTTAGTAGAATTATGAATATTAGAGAATACCAAATTGAAGTGGACCTGGAAGGGAGGGAGATGATATTCATGCTGTCCCAGAAAATTGGAAACCATTATGATATTAGGCATGATTTTAGCCTGGAAAAATGGGTGGGTTGGGGGCGGGGGCAGGGCAGTAACAACTGCAAAAATCTAAAACCTGCCTCTAACCCGCCCGTTTCCGGTTTTCACAGGGGCAGGATGAGGGGCGGGCAAACCAACTCGCTCTTAGGAGGCGGGTAGGGCATTAAAAGCTTTCAAGGAGGCTGCGGGCCTCCATTTTCAAATCTTTTTTTATTTTAGCCTCTGGGGCCTGGGATTCCCGGGCCTTCGTCTTCATGCCACGTGAGAGGAAGTGAGAAGACCCGTAACTGCAGGTAGGTGCCTTTGTAGCACAGCTTGTGGGCCTAGAGGAGCAGGAGTGCTTACCCCAGGCCCAACAAATCTCAGCGACCCTCCCCATGATCTCCGAACCTCCCCGCTTTCGATCTCTGAGCCCCCCCCCACGAACTCTGACCCCCACCAATGAATGACTCCCCCTGATGACTCTCCTCCCCAATGACTGACTTCCCTCCCCCCGATGACTGAGCTCCCCCCCTCGATGACTGACCTCCCGCCGCTGAATACTGACCCCCCCGCCCGACGACTGACACCCCCTCCCGATAACCCCCCCCCCACCATTGATCGACACATCCCACCAATGACTGACTCCCCCCTCCCCCCGATGACTGACTGCCCACTCCCCGATGACTGACCCTCCCCCCGATGACTGACCCCCGACCACCCCCCCCAACCCCTATCTAACACTTACCTGATCACATCCTCATCCTTCCTCTTCTCCTGTCTGACTGTCGGCCAGCCTGTTAACCAGTACTTCCGGGTTTCCTGTCAGGAATTCCACCCCGCTGCCCATTTCCCGGCTCCGTGCTAAAATCATGCCCATTGTGTTTAGTTACTCAGTCACGTGCACTTAACCTGAGAAAAATCATACAGTTCCTTACCTTTTGATCATTCTTACTGCAAGTTGCATTCACCTCATCTGTGCTGCTGGTTTTAGGAGGCGGGTTGGGCATTAAAAGCTTTCAAGGGGGCAGCGGGCCTCCTTTTTCAAAGCTTTTTTGATTTTAGCCTCTACGGCCTGGGATTCCTGGGCCTTCTCCTTCATGCCACAGGAAGGCCCGTAACTGCAGGTAGGTGCCTTTATAGCACAGCTTGTGGGCCTGGGATAAGCACTCCTACTCCTCCGGGCCCTCCCCACGATCTCCGAACCTCTCCCCCTTCGATCTCTGACCCCCTAAACTGACCCTCCCGATGACTGACCCCCCTGATGACTCTCCGCCCCCCGATAACTGACTCCCCCACCCCCATGACTGACTTCCCCCCCACCGATGACTGACTTCCCCCTGCCCCGATGACTGACTCCCTCCACCCCGATGACTGACTCCCCCCTGCCCCGATGACTGACACGTTCCCCCGATGACTGACTCCCCCCCCCGATGACTGACTTCCCCCCCCCCGATGACTGATTTCCCCCCCCCCGATGACTGACTTCCCCCGCCCGAATACTGATTCCCACCCCCGATGACTGACCTCTCCCCCTCCCCCGATGACTGACAACTTCACCCCCCGATTGACTGACTCCCCCCCCGATGACTGACTCCCCTCCCCCCGATGACTGACCCTCCCCCCGATGACTGATGACTGACCCCCGACCCCCCCAACCCCCATCTAACACTTACCTGATCACGCCCTCATCCTTCCTCTTCTCCTGTCCGACTGTCGGCCAGCCTGTATTTCTGGGTTTGCCGTCAGGAGTTCCACCCCCCTGCCCCCTTCCCGGCTCCGTGCTAAAATTATGCCCATTGTGTTTCGTTACTCAGTCACATGTGCAATCAATCTGAGAAAAATCATACAGTTCCTTATCTTTTGATCATCCTCACCGCAAGTTGCATTCACCTCATCTGTGGTGCTGCACAATCAATAATCTGTGTATTCATGGATTCACAAGTTTCCTTTACCATTTTGGAAGCCAGTTTATTTTGATTATTTTTTAAAAATCAGATTAATTAGCAGCACTTGCCAAGACTTGAGTAGATAATCTAGGCTGGCACTTCAGTGCAGTGCGGTCGGAGATGCCGTCTTTCAGATGAGACATTAAATCGAGACCCCATCTGTCCTTTGGTGAACATGAAAGATCCCAGGCACTGTTGGAAGAGAAGCAGGGGAGTTCTCCCAACATTTATCCCTCAACCAACATCACTAAAATAGATTAGCTGATCATTTATTTTATTGTTATTTGTGAGACAGTACTTGGCTGTGAAGTACTTTGGGATGTCTTGAGGTTTCTTTATTCAAGATTTGCAATCAAGCTATCATTTAGTTTAATGTGTTTCCTGATCCAGTGTACGCTGTCAAGAGTTTATGCAGTTGGTTGATCCAAAATACAGACTTGACGTAAATGCCTGAGTTTGAGTACAGAGAGAACATCAAGTACCTTGCTTATACTTCTGAGAAGACATACAATATGAACTTCCATGCCCTCTTCAAAGCAACTTATTTTCGCTGAAGGTTGCAGAACAATTTCAGCAAAGTGAAATCATGGAGCTTTCCCTTGGGGATAGATGAGCTTTATTATTTGTTTGTGATAATTTAGTTTGTCCTGAAAAAGTGGCTGTTTCTAACCTAATTCTTGTACATAATTCTTAAAAGAATTTTTGCTTTCTTTTTGTTACTACATAACATTGAGATTGCTCATTTTAATAATTTCACTTAAGATTCTTACAGTCAGCGGAAACAAGTTTAAATATAGGTAAAAAAAAAATATTAAAATAAGGAAAATGGAGTTTGAGGGAAAATATGAGGTGGATATTGCTCTTATTTAAAAATGACTCGTATCCTTAAATTCAAAGTACTCTCGCATTGTCTCTTTAAAATAAATACACATTTAGCCTGGGAATTTCCTCAAAGCTGCCCCTGCAGGAAGTACGTGGAAACCCAATTCATGTGCCGAGGAATTTCCCATCCATAGAAAAATATTTCTTATCATTTTTATGTCAAGTTTCTTTCCACAACAGGGACTCATCAGAACTCCTTGCCTCCAGTCTGCTCCATAGACATCACTAGTGGTAGAAGGGATCATCAAGCAGAGGTGAATTGAGACACTATCTCCTCCTGTCTATCATTGACATGGTCAGATTCCTTTTTTTAATCATTCTCTGGATGTGGGTGTTGCTGGAAAGACCGGCATTTCTTGACCATCCCACTTGCCCTAAGAAGATGGTGGTGGCCCTAAGAAGCTTCTTGAGCCGCTGCAGCCCACTTCTTGTTGTTCTTTGTGGTGATTTTGATACAACAGTTAAGAGTCAACCATGTTGGTGTGAGACTGGAGTCACATAAAGGGCAGACTGGGTAAGCACGGCAGATATCCTTCCCTAAAGGGCATTAGAGAACCAGTTGGCTTTTTACGGCAATCCGATAGCTTCATGGTCACTTACTTTTTAATTCCGGTTTTTGTCGTAACTGAATTCAAATTCATAAACTGCCGCGGTGGAATTTGATCTCACATTTTCTGGATTTATTAGTCCAAGCTTTTGGATTACGAGTCCAGCAATATAATCACTACAGTACCATACCCATTAATAGTAACGTTCCTAAATTGCATTCTGAGTCCAAAGATTACAAAGCAAACCAGTAATGAACCTTTGGCTTAGGTTTTTGAATGTTAGGATCAACATCCAGGAATGGGAAATATGCTTAGTTCTGGCCAGATGTCCAGCAATCAGCCACAGATAAACCTGATGAATACATCATCCAAACAGGTCTTTCACCGCCATGACATCTGTCATGGCAGTTTTCAAAACTGGAACTCCCTACCTAACAGTACCATGGGTGAACCTTCACCACACGGACTGCAGCGGTTCAAGAAGGCGGCTCACCACCTCCTGCTCAAGGGCAATTAGGGATGGGCAATAAATGCTGGCCTTGCCAGCGACGTCCACATCCCATGAACGAATTTTTTTTAAAAACCTACATCAATTGAAATATTTCCTGTCAGGTAGGAAATATGTGAAACAATAGGAGCGATTTCCATCAGGCAGGCAGTGGGCAGGGTGTCTGGTACACCCGCCTGATGACATCGGCATGAGGTGCGATCCATTTTCGTGGTTGGGCCTCACTTTAATATTCAGGGCAAACTACCGGCGCTAATCGCACTCGATATAGGCAGCTTGCCCTTGGGAAGATGCTATTGAATGGCAGCCTGCACCTGTTAAAGGGGTGGTGCACTTTTCAAATGGTAGATACCAGAATCATTTTTCACAGTCTGCTGATGACTGGAACCAGAAACCCCAAGTTTGCAGATGATGCAGTGGAGTTGCTTGTAGAGCAATTCAGCATCAGGAAGAAGGTCCTCTTCCCTAGTGATGGGCGCTGGGTGCACAGGCAAATTTCTTAGCAGCAATGGAGAGATGTGCTGAACATATACATGCCATTAGCATCATTCCAAGGAAATGGCAGTAATGTGGGAAAAAATGTAATGACCTCACCAGAGCTGCAAAGGGAAGATTCCTATTCCCATCTGCCTTACTCTCTGCACAGCCCTGCACTACCATTCTTTAGCCCCAATCCTACCAATCCTTCCCTCTTTGCTTCCCATGCCTTTCCTGCAATCACAACAGGACACTTCCTTGCACCTCCTTCTGCTTGCGCTTCCATACTCAGGACCTGCTACTGTCTTCACAAATACTTCCCCCTCTTGCCCACACATGTTGCTGCTTCCCCTCTCCTACACACTAAGCTACCTTACACATCTTCACCCTTTTTTCAGTACAAGCTTTGACACGTCGGGAGGGAGATAACAAGATCAGGAGCTGGTCCAGCATTGATACAAGTGCTAATACCAATAAAGGAAGTTACCATTTCATCATCGGCTGAGGGAAGGCATGCATCTTTGCAGATGGCAAGGCTGGAGGCCACACACTGCAGGGTGTTAGGGCATTTTCTTTTCCTTCTCTTTGTTCACCTAAAGGCACTGTTCAAAGAGCTGCTGGTAAGAAGGTCTAGCTGCAAGCAAGTATTGTAACGTTCCTGCTTCCTCATCTTCCTTTGTCATCAGGGTCGCCTTCCTCAATGTGTTGCAGGTCCTCATCCAAAGGTGGTTCCATCTGTTATCCCCGTTGCAGAGCAAAGTGATGCACCATGCAGCAAACCATGTGCGCTGTATTTCAGGAAGCTACCAGATCTGTTCAGGCAGCAAAATTGTTGCTTGAGGACTGTAATAGTCTGCTCGATGAGAGTTCTAGTCAAGCTATGGATCTGATTGTAAGGCAGTTTATTGACCGAGTGTGAGTTCTGAAAGGAGACATGTCCTAATTGTGCAGGTGATAATCCTTGTCCCTAAGCAGCTATCCTCTCATTTGTTGTGCAGGGCCCAAGGGTAGGGGGCTGGGGGGGATGGAAGATTGGTGCAATATAAAAGTGTCACACAGCTGACAGAATAGTGGGCACAGATATGAATGATGTGCTGCTGGTAATTACACACTAGTTTCACATTAATGGAGTGAAAGCCCTTGCGATTCATGAAGGCACTGGGCTTGTCTGATGGAGCCCGCAGGGTGACTTAAGTGTAGATAATGATGCCCTGGACTTAGGAGATTCCTGCAATCTGAGTAAAACCCAGACCTGTACTCTGCTGCTTCCAGATGTGTGTGGGGAAAGTGATGAAAGTGTTTGTTCTGGCAAACATGGCATCGGTTACTTGCTTAATGCAAGCATGAACTGCAGATTGACTGATGTTACTGATATTCCCTATGGCAGCTGAAAGGAGCCAAGGCAAACAGTTGAGGGCTGCAGTGATCTTGACTGTGCTAGATGTAGCAGTTGGTTGTAGATCTCATTGCAGAAGGTGACACAATCCTGTGACACTCCCCTCCCACCCTGGAGAAGCACAACCTCCTTATGCATTGCTCCTCAGACAAGTACATGCATGTTGTCCACAGTCTATAAACTCCAGAGAGTAAGATTCCTCCTTTTCTATTTGCTGTCCCTGCAAATCCTCCTAGTCCTCCTCTTCCTCTTTCTCGAGCCAGTGTGGAATTACCAGAAGGACCCCATGATGAGAAAAGACTGTTGCCAGAACCAGAGTTGAGAACATTGTACAAACACTTTAAAATGATCTAAGTATCCAAACAACACTATTTAATACAAGCAAAATGTCTCTCAAAACTTAACAGCATTTTACCTGAGAACAGCTGAGGATTCATTTAATATCACTGAAAGTGGAGTCTTCCTGGCTTGTACCTTCAATGTGAATGGGTAGGTTGAGGAATTGTCGATAGCAATAGGGGAGGCAACCCAAATAGCATTCGGGTCCTGAAACTGGCGTAGAATCCTCATTTTCATGTATTTATTAGGCTCCCACCTGTTTTGGGTGAGAGCATTGGCCGTTTAAATTGAGATTGAAATGTTTTTTTAGACCCGCTACTGCCCTGTTCACACTGAAGAATGAGACGGTAGATAAATGAAAATCACCCGTAATATTTTTAAACAGTCCTCCTTCCTCTACTGACATTCTCCTTTGAATAACTCTTCTGATAATGCAGGCCAAGTCATGCAGTGATGAAGCACCATTGTCCTGTGGTTAAACTAGTGTAGGATCAATCTGCCCCCTAAAGTGCTATCAATTTGGTAAATTAACAAGGAGTTTAAAGTGCTAAATAATTATCCAACCAATACAGACAAAGAGATTGTCTTAAACTCAGTCACAACAATGATTTATGGAAATTTTAAAAATACTACCATCACTGTACTTCATGTGCTGTTGCTGCACACAGTGCACAGCAGGATATCACGAAATACAGAAAGAGGCAGACAAACACGGGAAGATCCTGATCATTCACAAAGAATTTCCTCCCACAAAGAAGAAAGGCACAAATCTATAGATTACTCCCCATAGTCTGTAATCATGGTTCAGCATACAATGCAGATGAGAAATTCCAGTAAGAAATAAAAGGAAACAGCTAGTCCTCAGACATCCACATTATTTCTCCCATTTTTTTCTATTGCTCATTATGGACGCAGTGTATAGCAAAGTTTGATCCTTGTTTTTTCAATGGGGCGTGAGGTTGGGAGGAGAAAATTCACACTGTACGTCAAAAAGTGTGAGAAAAAGGGTGGGAACAGTTACCCAGATAAGAGTTCTCTACACATAGCATAAGAAATAAAACAAGTGAGTTAAAAGTACAAATTCAACTTAAAGGGTATGATGTAGCCATTACAGAGTCGTGGCTACAACTTGAACGTGATTGGGAGCTAATTATTCCAGGCTATTGGATCTTAAAAATTGACAGGGAAATTGGGAAAGGAGGAGTAGCAATATTGATAGAAGATACAATTACCGCAGTAGAAACAGGGGATTTCAGTAAGGGTGATCAGGGAGTGGAAACACTCTGGGTAGAGTTAAGGAACAATAAAGGATGCAAGACTCTGGTAGGAGTTTTCTACAGACCTGCTGGTAGTAAGGATGTCTAAATACAGAGATCAGGAAAGTATATAGCAAAAACAATATGGCTATAATGGAGATTTTAATTTTCACATAGACTGCAAGACAGTTATAGGAACATAGGCACATAGGAATTGCTAGACGAAAGAAGACCAAGGTCCATCGAGTTCACCTTCTACCATCCTGGTAGTCACATGATACAACAATAATGGAGTTGTTGACTAATCATAACAATCAATCTTCATCAATTAGTCTACAACTGACCTAGAAATGACACAAGGAAAACCTCAGTGGTGGAGAGCTTTTGGAATTATAGGTCCAGTCACCTGTTTTCTCCCAAGCATGTTACACTTACCACATGTCATGCTTCAAATTACTCATATACTGTATCCCAAAATGTTATTTTCTAAAAGAAATCTATCTAATTTACATTTGAATGAATCAATACCCCTGACTGGTTCCACCATCTCCTTCGGAAGTCTGTTCCATAGATTGACCACTCACTCACTGAAATATTGTTTCCGCAGATTAGTTTTGAATTTACCCTCTTTCAAGTGCAGGCCATGTCCTCTAGTTCCACTGTTCTGGACAAGGTGAAATAGCTTGTTATAGTAAAGGCAATGAATTTCCAGAATGTATTTGGGACAGTTTTCCAGCACAGTATGTTTTAGAACTGACAAGGGAACAGGCCGTAAAGTGTTTAGTGATGAGCAAAGAACTAAAATTAGTTAACAATCTGATGGTAAAGGAGAATCTTGCCAATAGTGACCACAAGAACATAAGAAATAGGAGCAGGAGTAGGCCATCCGGCCCCTCAAGCCTGCTCCACCATTCAACATGATCATGGCTGACCTTCTACCTCAACACATTTTCCTGCACTATCCCCATATCCCTTATTGCCTTTAATATCTAGAAATCTATCGATCTCTGTTTTGAATGTACTCAATGACTAAGTCTCCACAGCGCTCTGGGGTAGAGAATTCCAAAGAGTGAAGAAATTTCTCCTCATCTCTATCCTAAATGGCCTACTCCTTATTCTGAGACTGTGACCCCTGGTTTTGGACTCCCCAGCCAGGGGAAACATCCTCCCTGCATCTACCCTGTTGAGCCCTATAAGAATTTTGCATGTTTCAGTGAGATCACCTCTCATTCTTCTAAACTCTAGAGAATACAGGCCTAGTCTACTCAATCTCTCCTCATACGACAATCCCGCCATCCCAGGAATTGGTCTGGTGAACTTTCATTGCACTCCCTCTATGGCAAGTATATCCTTTCTTAGGTAAGGAGACCAAAATTGTACACAATACTCCAGGTGCGGTCTCACCAAGGCCCTATATAATTGCAGTAAGACATCTTTACTCCTGTAATCAAATCCTCTTGTAATAAAGACATACCATTTGCCTTCCTAATTGCTTGCTGCACTTGCATGTTAGCTTTCAGTGACTCATGTTGTACATTGTGGGACCAACCAGGGAACAGGCCATTTTAGATCTGGTAATGGGTAATGAGACAGAATATGTAATGGCCTCAAAGTAAAGGATCCCTTAGGAAACAGTGATCATAATATGGTAGAATTTCACATCCAATTTGTGCGTGAGGATCTTGGATCTGAAACTACTGTATTAAATTTAAATAAGGGCAATTACAATGGCATGAGGACAGAGTTGGCTAAAGTGGACTGGGAAAACAGATTAGAATGGATAAGCAGTGGCAGATATTTTAAAAGATATTTTATGACCCTCAACAAAAATAAATCCCAGTAAGGAGGAAAGACTCCACAAGAAAGGTGTACCAACCATAGCTAACTAAGGAAGTTAAGGATGGTATCAAATTAAAAGAGAAGGCAAAGATTAGTGGTTAGCCCGAAGATTGGGAAAACTTTAGAAACCAGCAAAAGGAGGGCTAAAAAAATAATAAAGAGGGAGAAAATAGACTATGAAAGTAAACTGGCAAGAAATATAAAAACTGACAGTAAGAGCTTTTACAAGTATATAAAATGGAAAAGAATAGCTAAAGTATGTGTAGGTCCCTTAGAGTATGAGACTGGGGAAATAATAATGGAAAACAAGGAAATGACAGAGGCATTGAACAGATATTTTGTATCTGTCTTCAGAGTAGAAGACACTAAAAGCATACCAATAGTATTAGATAATCAAGGGGCAAAGGGGAGGGAGGATCTAAAAACAATCACTATCAGTAGAGAAAAAGTATTAGGCAAACTAATGGGTCTGGAGGCTGATAAGTCCCCTGGACCTGATGGCTTGCATCTGAGGGTCTTAAAAGAAGTGGCTACAGAGATAGTGGATGCATTGGTTGTAATCTTCCAAAATTCACTAGATTCTGGAAAGGTCCCAGCAGATTAGAAAACCTCAAATGTAACGTCCCTATTGAAGAAAGGAGGGAGACAGAAAGCAGATAACTATAGGCCAATTAGCCTAACATCTGTCATTGGGAAAGTGCTAGAATCGATTATTAAGGAAGTAGTAGCAGGAGATTTAGAGACTCAAAATAAAATCAAGGAGAGTCAACATGGTTTTATGAAAGGGAAATCGTGTTTGACAGATTTACTAGAGTTCTTTGAGGAAGTGACTAGCAGGGAGCAAGGGGAACCAGTAGATGTAATGTATTTGGATTTCCAAAAGGCATTCGATAAGGCGCCACATAAAAGGTTACAGCACAAGGTAAGAGCTCATGGTGTTGGGGGTGATATATTAGCATGGATAGAGGATTGACTAACTAACAGAAAACAGACAGTCGGGATAAAGGGGTCATTTTCAGGATGGCAATCTGTAACTAGTAGGGTGCGGTAGGGATCAATGCTGGGGCCTCAACTATTTACAATCTATATCAATGACTTGGATGAAGGAAGCGAGTACTGTGGCCAAATTTGCTGATGATACAAAGATAGGTGGAAAAGTAAGTTGTGAGGAGGACACAAAGTGTCTGCAAAGGGATATAGAAGGTTAAGTGAGTGGGCAAAAGTTTGGCAGATGGAGTATAATGTGGGAAAATGTGAAAACATCCACTTTGGTAGAAAGAATAAAAAAGCAAAATATTATGTAAATGGAGAAAGACTACAGAATGCTGCGGTACAAAGGGATTTGGGTATCCTCGTACATGAAACACAAAAAGTTAGCATACAGGTGCAGCAGTTAATTGGGAAGGCAAATGGAATATTGGCCTTTATTTCAAGGAGGATGGAGTATAAAAGCAGGAAGCCTTGCTACAACTGTACAGGATGCTGGTGAGACCACACCTAGAGTACTGCGTACAGTTTTGCATTGGAGGCAGTTCAGAGAAGGTTCACTAGGTTGATTCCGGCTATGGAAGGGTTGTCTTATGAGGAAAGATTGAACAGGTTGGGCCTATACTCACTGGAGTTTAGAAGAATGAGAGGAGATCTTATTGAAACATATAAGATTCTGAGGGGGCTTGACAGGGTAAATGCAGAGAGGATGTTTCCCCTCATAGGGGAATCTAGAACTAGGGGGCATGGTCCCAGAATAAGGGGTCACCTATTTAAGACGGAGATGAGGAGAAATTTCTTCTCTGAGAGGGTTATGAACCTTTGGAATTCTTTGCCCCAAAGAGCAATGGAGGCTGAGTCATTGAATATATTCAAGGCTGAGTTAGACAACTTTTGATCAGCAAGGGAGTCAAAGGATATGGGGAACAGGCAGGAAAGTGGAGTTGAGGCCAGAATCAGATTAGCCATGATTTCATTGAATGGCGGAGCAGGCTCGAGGGGCCAAATGGCGTACTCCTGCTCCAATCTCTTATGTCCCTTTGAACATCAACATTTCCCAATCTTTCACTATTTAAAAAATACTCTGCATTTCTGTTTTTCCTACCAAAGTGGATAACTTCACATTTTTCCACATTATATTCCATCTGCCATGTTCTTGCCCACTCACTTAGCCTGTCTATATCCCCTTGAAGCCTCTTTGCATCCTCCTCACAACTCACCTTCCCACCTAGTTTTGTGTCATCAGCAAACTTGGAAATATTACATTTGGTCCCCTCATCCAAATCATTGATATAGATTGTGAATAGCTGAGGCCCAAGCACCGATCCCTGCGGTACCCCACTAGTCACAGTCTGCCAACCTAAAAAAGACCCGCTTATTCCTACTCTCTGTTTTTTGTCTGTTAACCAATTCTCAATCCATACCAGTATGTTACCCCCAATTCCATGTACTCTAACTTTGTTCACCAACCTCCTGTGTGGGACCTTATCGAAAGCTTTCTGAAAATCCAAATACACCACATCCACTGGCTCCCCTTTATCTATTCTACTAGTGACATCTTCAAAGATCTCCAATAGGTTTGTCAAACATGTTTTCCCTTTCATAAATCCATGTTGACTATTATTATTGTCTAAGTGTCCTGTTATCACATCCTTTATAATAGATTCTAGCATTTTCCCTACTACTGATGTCAGGCTAACAGGTCTGTAGTTCCCTGTTTTCTCTCTCCCTCCTTTCTTAAATAGTGGGGTTACATTTGCTACCCTCCAATCTGCCGAAACCATTCCAGAATCTATAGAATTTTGGAAGATGACAACCAATGCATCCACTATCTCTATAGCCACCTCTTTCAAAACCCTAGGATGCAGATCATCAGGTTCTGGGGATTTATCAACTTTCAGTCCCATTAATTTCTCTAGTACTATTTTTTTACTAATACTAATTTCTTTCAGTTCCTCATACTCGCCAGACCCTTGGATCTCTAGTATTTCTGGGAGGTTTTTTGTTTCTCCTTCGGTGAAGACAGACACAAAGGGCTCGATTTTAGGGTTGGGTTTCCAGCGGGGGGGCCCCGAAAATCCCGATATGAGGTCACGTGACCGGATCGCGCCGCGATCCCGACCACTTCCGGGTTCCCCGATGACGTGCGGGGCTGCGTGCGTGGCCCCCGCTGGTGGGAATCCCGCAGGCAATTAAAGCCAGCGGGGTTCCACTTGAGAGTACTTACCTTGCTTGTTGAGGTCAGTTAATGAGCTGAATCAGCTGTCAAAAGAGGAAGTGTGGGATTTCACCTGCATCGCAGCGTGTTTCCCACACTGGGGGAAACAGTCTCCAACCAGGCGTGTTGCAGCCAGCAGCCTGTGGCAGGTGCCAAGGTGCACCCCACAGGGGAGAGCCCTCACCCACGCAGGAGGCCACCGCGTCACATAGGGCAACCCCTGCCCCCCACCACCCCCCGCCAAGCCAGAGGACAGACCGACACGAAACTGCAGCCCCAGTCCGAGGAACCACCCACCTACCCTGCACAACCCCTCAGACCAAAACCTGCCAGATGGGTGGTGCGTGGACACCCTCGGAGGACGAACAGCATGACCAGCCCCAGCAGCCTCGCAGAGACGTGGAGCCCCCCAACACGGGGTTGTTGCACGCCCACCTGCACAGCAGGAGGGAGGGCTACCGCAGAGAGAGACGCATCGCAGAGGGCACTACCCTCGCCACAGGGTCCACAGACCGAGGCGCAGCTCCCCGGACCTCTCCGAGCAGCAGTGCATACGGAGGCGCAGATTCGCTCGACATGTAGTCGTGGAGATCTGCAGGCTCTTTCATGCCGAGCGGCTCCTGGCTGGCCCCAGCACCAACTGCTTACCTGTCGCTGTCAAAGTCACCACTGCCCTCCACAACTTCTCCTCCGCATCTTTCCAGGGTGCAGCCGGCTACACCTCGGATGTCTCTCAGTCGTCTGCGCGGAAGAGCCCTGCAAATACACCTGCACCTACTCTGCAGTAACACGATGGGTGGCATCAGTGGTGGGTCCTCATAGTGATACCCAGGAGCGGGCATTATTGGACACAACGGACAGGATTCGCGGAGACATGGCAGTGGTGGTGCCAATATAATGTGTGCTGTTTGTTGCTCTGAAATTCAATATAGGTAACACCCATGGCAAACCCTCCGACACCCTTGTGCACCCCCTTCATGCTCACGAAACATTTGCCTTACGCTGCCTACTGCACATATGTGATGCATGCCCTGTGGCTGCAGCACAGGTGGTGGCAGGTTGAGTGAGGCTGGCCGTGAGGGAGATGCACGAGAGGGTGAGTATGGGATAGAGCCATGAGATTGTATGAGGATTGGGTCGCGTGTTAGTGGCAGGATGAGTACTGGTGAGGTGAGTAGGTGGAGGTAAGATGAGGATGGGGTTTGAGTGGGTATGAGGGGTGATGTGACAGAGTAGTGTTGGCGGTGCCGAAGGAGATGTGGGGTTGGGGCAGTGTTGTGGCAGATGGAGTGTAGGGGATAGACTTTGTGTTCTCACTGTGGCTGACCTACTGAGGTCATTGCAGCGCCTCCTGCACTGTATGCAGGTGGGCGATATGTTGGTTGCGCAGGTGACCCCCTCTGCCACCTCGAGCCAGGCCTTCTTGGTGGCAGAGGCTGGCCACTTCCTCCCGCCCGCCGGGTGGAAGATCTCTGTCTTCGCCCTCCTCCTCACCCCATCTGATGATACCTGGGGTGAGGCATCATTAAACTGGGAGCAGCCTTCCCCCTGGGCTGCTCCATGCTGAAATTTGTTCCATTGTTTGCAGCATCTGTCAGTGGAGGACTGCCCCTTTAACTAGAGAGCCTCCAGCTGACAGATCGTACTGTGCATGCGCAGCCCGCCCAACGTGCAGACCAGCAGCGTGGACCCCGGAGGAGCAGGTAATTGATTCCTATTAGTGTGTTGCCTGCTACGATCGCGCTGGCAACCCACTAATTTCACCGAGCGTGTTGACCACGCTCCCGAAACCCAACCCGCCGGAAACCCGCAGGCCTGGTAAAATCGAGCCCAAAGTATTTGTTCAATTTCTCTGCCATTTCCTTATTCCCCATTATAAATTCTCCCATCTCTGTCTGTAAGGGACCCACATTTGCCTTTGCCAGTCTTTTCCTTTTTACATACCTATAGAAGCTTTTACAGTCCGTTTTTATGTTTCTCGCTTTACTTTCATATTCTATTTTCCCTTTCTTTATCAATCTCTTGGTCCTCCTTTGCTGAATTCGAAAATACTCCCAATCCTCAGGCTTACTGCTTTTTCTGGCAACTCTAGATGCCTCTTACTTTAATTTAATACTTTCTTTAATTTCTCTTGTTAGCCAAACTTTTCCTGTTGGGTTTTTGTGCCTTAGAGGAATATATATTTGTTGCAAATTATGTATTAATTCTTTAAATGCTAGCCATTGCCTGTCTACCATCATACCTTTTAATGTAGTTCCCCAATCAGCCACAGCCTCATACCTTTGTGGTTTCCTTTGTTTAGATTTTAAGACCCTAGTTTTGGATTGAACTACATCACTTTCAAACTTAATGAAGAGTTCTATTATATTATGGTCACTCTTCCCTAAGGGCTCCTTTACAACAAGATTATTAATTAACCCTTTCTCTTTACAGAATACTAGATCTAAACTAGCCTGTTCCCGAGTTGTTTCCTCAACATACTGATCTAGAAAACCATATCTTATACATTCCAGGAATTCGTCCTCCACAGTATTAGTGCTAATTTGGTTTGCCCAATCTATATGTAGACCATAATATGATGGAATTTGCTAATAGGTTTGAGAGGGAGAAAGGAGAGTCACAAACCAAGGTTTTAAATTTATGTAAGGCAACCTTCGATGGGATGAGAAATCAATTGAACATAGTAAACTTACCGACAAAAAGTGGGAAGTATTGAAAGAAGTATTTGGTAGGATACAAAATCAGTGCATACACCTAAAAGGCAAAAGCTCCACTTGTGTAGTTAAGCAACCGTGGTCAACATATTAAGTAAGAGACAGTATCAAGCTAAAAGAAAAGCTTATGTAAATACAAACCAAAGTGGAAATCCAGCCGAAAAGCTATAAAAACAACAAAAAATACAACAAAAGTAATGAGGTGCAGAAAGGAATATGAAAAAAACTTGCAAGAGCTATCAAAGCTAATAGCAAATGTTTTTATAAATATGTTAAAAGAGAGAGTGATAAAGGAGGATATAGGCCCATTAAAGATGCATGTAGGTGAGACGTTAATGGATAATAACGAAATGACAGTCTTGTTAAATGAATACTTTATATCCCTTTACACAGTAGAGAAAGAGGAAAAAAATACCAGCGTTACAAGGGAACTTAAAAATAAATCAAGGGGAGGAACTTAGTAAATTTAACATAAGTAAAAAAAATGGTAGTGGAGAAAATAATGGGACTTAAGATAGACAAATCTCCAGGACCTGATGGTTTCCACCCAGGATATTAAAGGAAATAGGTGAGGAAATTGCAGATGTATAAGTCATAATTTTTCAAAGCTCTCTGGATTCAGGAATTGTGCCTTTTGTATTGAAAAATTGCACATGTCACTCCATTTCTTAAACTCCTTTACCTTGATTTTATGTTTGTCATGCTCCACCATGTTACCTGTGGCTTTATACTTTGTGACCACCCTTCTTCCCTAGTGATGTGTATCTGTTCTATACTGTAAGTTTAGTTTTTCTAAACATTTTAATTTTTTTCATGTTGGTATGATTCCTAAAGACAGGTTAATGAAGATGGGCTCGATTTTGGGATCGTGTTTCCGGCGGGTTCCCAGCGGGGCGGCCCCGAAAATCCCGATATCCGGTCATGTGACCGGATCGCGATGAAATCCCGGCCACTTCCGGGTACCGCGCTGACATGCGGGGCTGCGCGCGCAAGCCCCGCTGGTGGGAATCCCGCAGGCAATTAAAGCCAGCGGGGTTCCACTTGAGAGTACTTACCTTGCTCGTTGTGGTCAGTTAATGAGCTGAAGCAGCTGTCAAAAGAGGAAGTGTGGGATTTTAGGTTCAAGGCAGTGAGTTGCACACACTGGGGGAAACAGTCCCTCTCCAACCAGGCGTGTTGCAGCCAGCAGCCTGTGGCAGGTGCCAAGGTGCGCTCCACGGGGGAGAGCCCTCACCCACGCAGGAGGCCACCGCGTCACATAGGGCAACCCCTGCCCTCCACCACCCCCCGCCAAGCCAGAGGACAGACCGACACGAAACCGCAGCCCCAGTCCGAGGACCCACCCACCTACCCTGCACAACCCCTCAGACCAACACCTGCCAGATGGGTGGTGCGTTGACATCGTCGGAGGACGAACAGGATGACCAGCCCCAGCAGCCTCGCAGTCCACGCCGTCCGCCTCGGAGACGTGGGGCCCCCCAACACGGTGCTGCGGCACACCCACCTGCACAGCAGGAGGGAGGGCAACTGCAGAGAGAGATGCGTCGCAGGAGGCACTACCCTCCGCACAGGGTGTACAGAGCGAGGCTCAGCTTCATGGACCTCTCCGAGGAGCAGTGCATACGTCGGCTCAGAGTCAATCGCCAGGTAGTCGCCGACATCTGCAGCCTCCTTAACGACGAGCTGCTCCCTGATGGACCAAGCAGCATCTTCCTACCTGTCGCCGTCAAAGTCACCACTGCCCTCAACTTCTTCGCATCCGGTTCCTTCCAGGGTGCCACCGGGGACATCACCGGGGTCTGTCAGTCCTCTGCACACAAGTGCATAAGGCAGGTCACCGATGGGTTGTTCCGCAGGGCCTCGCACTACATCAACTTCGCCATGGACGAGCGCAGCCAGATGGAGAGGGCGGTTGGATTCCATGCCATGGCCGGCTTCCCACGGGTGCAGGGTGTAATCGACTGCACCCACATCGCAATACGGGCACCTCCGCATGAGCCAGGGCTGTTCATCAACAGGAAGGGGTATCACTCCATGAACGCCCAGCTCATCTGTGACCACCGCCAGAGATTCCTACACGTGTGCGCCAGATACCCCGGCAGCTGCCACGATGCCTTCGTCCTCAGGGAGTCCGCCGTCCCGCCCATCCTGCAGGCACCCAACGCCGGCAACGGCTGGCTCCTCGGCGACAAGGGGTATCCCCTACACACGTGGCTCATGACACCTCTGAGGAACCCCATCACCGAGCCGGAGCGTCGGTACAATGACAGCCACACTGCTACCAGGTCTACAATTGAGCAGACCATAGAGCTTCTCAAGATGCGCTTCAGGTGCCTTGATCGTTCTGGGGGAGCGCTGCAATACACACCATTCAGAGTGGGACGAATCATAGTTGTCTGCTGTGCCCTGCACAACATGGCCCAACAGAGAGGGGTGCCGCTGGAGGAGGCCCCATCCACACCCGCCACCCACATTGAGGAAGGCGAGGGCGAGGAGGAGGAGGAGGAGGAGGAGGCGGAGGAGGAGGACGCGCCAGAGGATAGTGGACAACCCATGCGCCGAACCACGACTCACCGGGATGGTCGCCGGGCCAGGGAGGCACTCATACGTCAACGGTTCTCCTAGAGTCACACACTGCGAGGCGCTCGCATCTCCTCACCTGCACATGCGAGCGGCCATACCAGCCCCCTCCACTGAAGAGTGCTGCCAGTAATCCTGCACCCACAGCAGTGTGCCCAATGGGTGGCAGCAGGTGTTCGCCGTCATGATGGCCTCCACGGAACGCACCTATTGCACAAGCCGCGGAAGAATGGATGAGAGGTGGCAGGAGTGGTGAGAATAGAGTATTTAATATCTCCAATGTGACATTATATAAAAAAAAATGTACAAATTAATAAACACCATGGTGTATTCCCTTTGTGATTATAACGCCTTTGCAATTCTTTTCCGGGAACCCCTACGTGGTGCTACCCCTGTGGCTCCAGCAGAGGTAGTGGCAGGTTGCTCGTGTTCTTGCCTTGACCGGGTAGATGCTTTTGGCGGACGGCCCCTGGGTTTCGGTGCCCGTGACGGCACCTCCACAGACTGCTCCTCCCCGGGGCAGGGGCAGACTCGGCCACCTGGAGAGGAGGCACCATTGCGGGTACTGGTTGAGAGGTGGGCGACGGGTGGGACGTGGGGGCGCCTTGAGAAGCGTCCCCGCTTCCATGTCCCCGGTCACCATCATCCCTCTCTTGGCCTCGGCCCACATCACCCCTTCCACCCTGCTGGACGGCAGTTTGGATGGCATGTGTGAGGCCTTGCAAGGCCACCCCTAGTGTATCCGTCAGCCTGTTGATGGCGGCGGAATGTTGCTCACCCTGAATCCGTACAGACGTTGTCAGGGCCTGCATTGACTCGATCTGGAGCTGTGCGTGACGCTCGAGGGAGGCCAGCCTGTCCTCCACCGCAGACAGTCCCGCACCTACCCGTGACACTGTGTCGCCGGTACCCTCCTGTGCCTGCGCCACCAATGCCCACATGCAGGAGTTGGACTCCTCCATCGCCTGTGCTATTGTGGACAATGCGCGCGGCACCTCTCCCAGTACCTCAGCAATTAGCTGGTGCCCCTCGACGACTCTCCTTTTCACTGGTGGCCCCCTGGGTTCAGCATCTGGGTCCGGCTGAGCAGAGCCTGGAGATGAGTGCTCCCTCCGTCGCGGACCCTCCGCGGCTGCCCCTGCCACCAGGGTCTGCTCATGCTCACTCGTGCGCGGTGACTCACCAAGTGCTACCCCAACTAGTTGGCGAGGGGGACCCACCGAGGTGCGTGTCACTGCGCTGGTGGATGGTTGGCTCTGATGTGACGATGCACCCTCAGAGACCGCCATGTCCTCTGAGGAATCGCCCTCCACGATCGCTTCACACACAGACGGACCTGCAAGAGAACAGAGGGCACTTTGAGGCATGTGGACCAACTTGACAGTGCGCCTGATGGCAGGTGATGATACGGTCACTCGCGATCATGGGTGTTGAGTGTCAGCTTTCCCTTACCGGCCGTTTCGGCAGCGACACACTCGCCATCAGCCACCGACAGGCAATGTCGCGTGCGGGCGAGGTCGAGCGCCTCCACCTCGGCATCGGTGAGCTCCACCACTTGCGGCGGCCCACCTCCGGTGCGTGCCCTTTACCGATCGTTCTTGCTTCTCTTCTCCTGTGAAGGCAAAACACAGATGTGTGAGTGGGTGCGTATTGCATCGTGAGACGCATCGAGCATCGGTGTGGTTGGGTTGAGCGTGGCGCGGATGGATGGGAGGATGCGTGGGCCACGTGCCCATCCCATTGCATGGGGATTGGGGTGTGTGGTAGTGTTCGGGTGGGGTCAGGGACGGTGGGTACTTGCGTGCACGGCGAGGATGGTGAATGAGTGGCTGTGAGGATTGCTGATGGAGCGCAGTGGTGGCTGTGCAGGAGGGGTAGTGATCTGTTTGGCGTGATGGTGGGGACGGGATGTGGGAGGGTGCGTTGGTGTACTCACCTTGCCAGACCTAGTCAGGTCATTGAAGCGCTTGCGGCACTGCTCCCAAGTCCTTGGGGTGTTGCCCCTGCTGCTCACCTCCGCCGCCACCTCTGCCCATGCCTTCCTGGTGGCGGCGGCAGGGAACTTGCGTCCATCTTCTGGGAAGAGCGTTTCCCTCCTCCTCCTCACGCCCTCCAGCATCAGCTGCAGTGCCAGGTCTGAGAAACGGGGCGCAGCCTTTCCCCTTTGCTGAGCCATCGTCTCAAACCTCTTGCTTGCAGCAGGAGGGGCTTTGGGAGACTGCCCCTTTAAGTGGAGCTCCTACATCGCGTCGACGGTACTGCGCATGCGCAGCCGGCCGGCACGCAGCTGGGGAGCGGAGAACCCGGAAGCAGGGCTTAATCAGGTCAATTATCCCGCGATCGCGTGGGGGACGCACACGATTAGCCGTCCGCGTTTTCCACGCTCCCGGAGGACCACCCGCTGGGAACCCGCAGGCCTGCTAAATTCGAGCCCGATAAGTCTATTGGACTTTAAACCTTCAGAGTCTGCCATTGGTGTATTTATGTATTTAACTCAAAGGTAGACAAATCTATTTTCTGTCAGTAAGCCAATGATCTAAGTATTTTGCTTTTCAAACTAATCAACAAAATGAAATATCGTAAATGTATTCAATTACTTGAGTATGGACATTTTAAATGGATTTTCCCCTCATTTTTGGAAGGTAAATTATGAAAAAGGTGTTCGAAGCTCTTTGCAATTAGAATAATTAAAGGAAGTAGTTTAATGCAAGGCAGCGATTAAAAATGTTTTTGTAGCAAGAGCATCAAAATCAATATTTATGATAAATCTGACGAATTTCAAATGGCAATCTTTAAAGACACACTTGTTCTATATCCTGATGAATAATATCCACTAAAATTAATAGCATGCAAGTCTATAAAGAAACTGGTTATCTATTGTGGGAAAATCACCACTCGGAGTCAGACTTAAAGATTCAACATGCAGTTTATTGGACAAAGCTTTGGGAGAACAGCTGGACACTCCGCAGTGTACGCAGTCACCTTCTCAACTTTAAAATGGTCGTTGAGCTTCTTTTATACTTTACAAGTACAGACATTCAGCAGTTTATTACATTATTAGCCTTGCTTCATTACACATTAGCCAATTAGGCCCCGACAGCAACAATTGACCTCCAATCACATTAAAACAACTGTTACCAACTGAAGACAGTCTGGTCTTTGTCTGTCCTGTAACTTTTATCAATTTGTTGTGTTAAGTCAGCATTTTTTAATGTATTTTCACAGAGTCCATTTTGTTTAGCAGAGTCCATTTTGTTTAGCAGTACACTAATTTGTTAATCAGCATATGTTATGTTTAAGCTTTTAATTATGGTTAGTCTGGTCCGCGCAAGGCGCATTTCAGTGTGGGCTCGGGGCAGTGACCGCAGCCACGCACACACTAGTCGCCTAAGGTCATCTTTGCCTTTAGCCCAACAGCTTAAAGTTTACTTTAAACCAACAGCTTAGATTTTACTTTAACAGTCCTCCCATTTGGTCATGATTATGGCTTAATAATCATTTAGACTAATAACGATAGAGTCCATGCAACATTGGTCCGGCACTTAATACACAGCCTTTTCGGGTATTTATCTTCCGTGATGTTCTGTGCGTATGCCTAACCCGTAACTCACAGGTTACATGTTACAGACTTTACAGCAGACATTAAAACATCCGATAACCAAGCATAATAAACTTTCAAATAACTCCCTTGTACATTCCTCCAGTGATACTGCCACCTCCCTAATGATTAATGGCCTCTAGGTGCTTATCAGCCACAGAGGCCTGCTCTTTTACAAGGTCGTAAAAAGCTTGTTTGATAAAGACAGCAAGCCCTTTATTCACAGCTAACTAACGTATATTTTACTTTAACATAAGGTTATGTCCCTTTTTCAATGTTAGCATTGCATTGTTTCATTTCAGTCTTTCAATCTTAACCTCCAACAACCCCGCGTGACCTCACATGGTCTTATCTAATGTTCTTATTTTGTCAGCATCACCTACCTATCTGAGCCATTTGCTCTTTTGGTCTAAGTGCGCTGTGGACTTCCGACTGTCCCCAGAGGTTCTAATTTTTGGGTGCAAAGTGCCCTATCTTTGTGCTATTCGGCTGTTGGGGCTGCACATATGCATTTCTGTTGTAAATTATTCCACCCTGTGCTTCTGGGCTGTGTCCAACACTATGTGGACATACAATGACAGCATGTCTAGTAACACATCCCTTTAATTTTGTTCCCGCCAATCAGCTTAAATCTATGTCCTCTAGGGGAAACAGGTACTTCCTGTCTACTTTATCTGGGCCCCTCATAATTTTGTAATTTTGTATCCATCGTGTGGATATCTTCTAAGTATTGTTTCTCTAACTGATGGGAACCTAACCCTGAATTTTGGAAATCCAAATTACTATGTCCCTTTTTTACTTTAATTTCAGTCCTTCTGATTGGTACCAGTGTTTCCTGACTGTTTCATTAATTAGTCGGTTTCTCTATGGACCATGGGCCCGATTTTAGCAGGGCTGCGGGTTCTCGGCGGATGGGCCAGCGGGCGCGTGGGTAACGCGCCCGGTGAAATTAGTGGGTTTCATGCGCGATCGTAGCAGGCAAATCACTAATTGGATCCACTTACCTGCTCCTCTGGGTTCCCCGCTGCTGATCTGCGCGTCGGGCGGGCTGCACATGCGCAGTAAGATCTGTCAGCTGGAGGCGCTCTATTTAAAGGGGCCGTCCTCCACTGACAGATGCTGCAACCAATAGCAAAGATGACTGCATGGAGCAGCCCAGGGGGAAGGCTGCTCCCAGTTTAATGATGCCTCACCTCAGGTATCAATACATGGGGTGAGGAGAAGGGGGAGGACAGAGATCTTCCACCCGGCGGGCGGGAGGAAGCGGCCTGCCTCCGCCACCAGGAAGGCCTGGCTCGAGGTGGCAGAGGGGGTCACCTGCGCCACCAACATATCGCCCACCTGCACACAGTGCAGGAGGGGGTCCAATGACCTCAGTAGGTCAGCCACAGTGAGTACACGTAGTCTTTCCCCTACACTCCGTCTGCCACAACACTGCCCCCACCCCACATCTCCTTCTGCACTGCCAACACTACTCTGTCACATCACCCCTCATACCCACTCAAACCCCATCCTCATCTTACCTGCACCTACTCACCTCGCCAGTACTCACCCCGCCACTACCACGCAACCCAATCCTCATACAATCTCATTGCTCTATCCCATACTCACCCTCTTGTGCATCTCTCACGGCCAGCCTCACTCAACCTGCCACCACCTGTGCTGCAGCCACAGGGCATGCATCACATATGTGCAGTAGGCAGCGTAAGACAAACGTGTTGTGAGCAGGAAGGGGATGCACAAGGGTGTTTGAGGGTTTGTCATGGTTGTTACTTCTATTGAATTTCAGAACAACTCACATCACACATTATATTGGCACCATTATATCGCGAATCCTGTCCGGTTTGTGCAATAATGCCAGCTCCTGGGTATCACTATGAGGACCCACCACTGATGCCACCCATTGTGTCACTGCAGAGTGGATGTAGGTGTATTTGCAGGGCTCTTCTGCGCAGACGACTGAGAGACATCGGCGATGTCCCCGGTTGCACCCTGGAAGGCTGCGGAGGAGAAGTTTGGGAGGGCAGTGGTGACTTTGACAGCGACAGGTAGGAAGATGGTGCACGGGCCAGCCAGGAGCAGGTCGGCATGAAAGAGGCTGCAGATGTCCACGGCTACATGTCGAGTGACTCTGAGCCTCCGTGTGCACTGCTGCTCAGAGAGGTCCAGGAGGCTGAGCCTCGGTCTGTGGAACGTGTGGCGAGGGTAGTGCCCTCTGCGACGCATCTCTCTCTGCGGTAGCCCTCCCTCCTGCTGAACAGGTGGATGTGTCACAGCACTCTGTTGTGGAGCTCGACGTGTCAGAGGTGGACGGCGTGGATGGTGAGGCTGGTGATGCTGTTCACCCTCCGAGGAGGTCATGACTGCAGCTACGGCGGCCCCCATCCGCAAGATGTACATCTGAGGGGGTCCACAAGGTAGGTACATGTCTCCGGACCCCAGGGTAAGTGTGCAGGTTGGTGACTTTGACCGTCAGGAGGAGCGTGGTGGAGGCCAAACTTTGTCCCAATTGACAGAGTGGCCTCCTGCCAAATGGACCTTTGCAGCTGCCACAGGCTGACAGCTGCAACACGTCCATTCGAGCTGGGAGTGTTTCCCCCAGTGTGGGAAACAGTCCCATGTTGTTCTAAAATCCCACATAGTCCCTTAATCAGGTCAGTTAATGACCTGAAATACCTAACTAAATATTGTCAAGTGGCATCCCGCTGGCTTTAATTGCCTGCGGGATTCCCACCAGCGGGGGCTGCGCGCGCACGCCGGCGCATCAGCGGGGAACCCGGAAGTGGGCGGGATCGAGGCGGGATCCGGTCCCGCTCCTGGATTTCCCGATTTTCGGGGCCCACCCACCGAGAACGCACCCGATAGCGGGTGGTAAAATCGAGCCCCATGTGTCAGTGCCTTGTTTGAAAGGATTTCTCACTCGCCTGGACCACATTAACCATTTCATGTTGTGCTGAGACTCATTCTTCAGTGTATCCTCCTCATGTATTTCCGCATACTGACATATATCATAGGTAGTGTTCTTGGATATTAACTTTCTGCTGGCCAGTCTCTTTTTCCTCATGGTATTTCCGAACGTGTTTTCCATGGCACACATCATGGGCTCGATTTTAGGATCGTGTTTCCAGCGGGTTCCCAGCGGGGTGGCCCCGAAAATCCCGATATCCGGTCACGTGACCGGATCGCGACGAAATCCCGGCCACTTCCGGGTACCGCGCTGACGTGCGGGGCTGCGCGCGCAAGCCCAGCTGGTGGGAATCCCGCAGGCAATTAAAGCCAGCGGGGTTCCACTTGAGAGTACTTACCTTGCTCGTTGTGGTCAGTTAATGAGCTGAAGCAGCTGTCAAAAGAGGAAGTGTGGGATTTTCGGTTCAAGGCAGTGAGTTTCCCACACTGGGGGAAACAGTCTCCCTCCAACCAGGCGTGTTGCAGCCAGCAGCCTGTGGCAGGTGCCAAGGTGCGCTCCACGGGGGAGAGCCATCACCCACGCAGGAGGCCACCGCGTCACATAGGGCAACCCCTGCCCTCCACCACCCCCCGCCAAGCCAGAGGACAGACCGACACGAAACCGCAGCCCCAGTCCGAGGAACCACACACCTACCCTGCACAACCCCTCAGACCAACACCTGCCAGTTGGGTGGTGTGTGGAGACCCTCGGAGGACGAAGAGCATGACCAGCACCAGCAGCCTCGCAGTCCACGCCGTCCGCCGCAGAGACGTGGATCCCCCCAACACAGTGTTGTTGGACGCCCACCTGCACAGCAGGAGGGAGGGCTACCGCAGAGAGAGACGCGTCGCAGAGGGCACTACCCTCGCCACAGGGTCCACAGACCGTGGCGCAGCTCCCCGGACCTCTCCGAGCAGCAGTGCACAGGGAGGCGCAGATTCGCTCGACATGTAGTCGTGGAGATCTGCAGCGTCTTTCATGCCGAGCTGCTTCTGGATGGCCCCAGCACCAACTGCTTACCTGTCGCTGGCAAAGTCACCACTGCCCTCCACACCTTCTCCTCCGCATCCTTCCAGGGTGCAGCCGGCTACACCGCCGATGTCTCTCAGTCGTCTGTGCGGACGAGCCCTGCAAATACACCTGCACCTACTCTGCAGTAACACGATGGGTGGCATCAGTGGTGGGTCCTCATAGTGATACCCAGGAGCGGGCATTATTGGACACAACGGACAGGATTCTCGGAGACATGGCAGTGGTGGTGTCAATATAATGTGTGCTGTTTGTTGCTCTGAAATTCAATATGGGTAACACCCATGACAAACCCTCAGACACCCTTGTGCACCCCCTTCATGCTGATGAGACGTTTGCCTTACGCTGCCTACTGCACATATTTGATGCATGCCCTGTGGCTGCAGCACAGGTGGTGGCAGGTTGAGTGAGGCTGGCCGTGAGGGAGATGCACGAGAGGGTGAGTATGGGATGGAGCAATGAGATTGTATGAGGATTGGGTTGCGTGTTAGTGGCAGGGTGAGTACTGGCGAGGTGAGTAGGTGGAGGTAAGATGAGGATGGGGTGTGAGTGGGTATGAAGGGTGTTGTGACAGAATAGTGTTGGCGGTGCCGAAGGAGATGTGGGGTGGTGGCAGTGTTGTGGCAGACGGAGTGTAGGGGAAAGACTTCGTGTTCTCACTGCGGCTGACCTACTTAGGTCATTGCAGCGCCGCCTGCACTGTATGCAGGTGGGCGATATGTTGGTGGCGCAGGTGACCCCCTCTGCCACCTCGAGCCAGGCCTTCTTGGTGGCAGAGGCAGACCGCTTCCTCCCGCCCGCCGGGGGGAAGATCTGTGTCCTCCCCCTCCTCCTCACCCCATCTGATGATACCTGGGGTGAGGCATCATTAAACTGGGAGCAGTCTTCCCCCTGGGCTGCTCCATGCTGCAATTTGTCCCATTGGTTGCAGCATCTGTCAGTGGAGGACTGCCCCTTTAACTAGAGAGCCTCCAGCTGACAGATCGTACTGCGCATGCGCAGCCCGACCGACGCGCAGGCCAGCGCCATGGACCCCGGAGGAGCAGGTAATTGATTCCTATTAGTGTGCTGCCTGCTACGATCGCGCGGGCAACCCACTAATTTCGCCGAGCGTGTTGGCCACCCGCTGGGAACCCGCAGGCCTGCTAAATTCGGGCCCCATATGTCCAGTAGGATTCAGTCCTGTAAAAGCAACTGGTTTGTTTAGAGAGTGGTTCCACTATCTCACCAGGCCATAGGCCTTTGTAATCATGTTCTTCATCCTGGCCTCCATTTCAGATGATGGCAACATACATTTGTATCTTTTATGTCCACTGTAGCCATTCTTAGGTTTTCAGGTTATCTTATCAAAAAGATCAGGGGTGTCTCGAGTGCTTATCTCCCCCTGCATGGTCCCGATGTCAGGGTAGTGGCCAGGCTATTGAATGTAGCTTTCTCATTGTTCATTATAGGCAAGGACACAAATATCTCCACGAGAAAGCTATCAATTTACTATTCTCAACTACACTTTCCTGACTTTCACTAGATTGTATATTTATGCCAGATTGATATTTTTAAAAAAAATCATGCCCAGTTCAATGACTTTAGAGAAATTCTCATTCGGTGTAATTTCTCTGTTTCTTTACTTTAATTCTCAATCACTTCCTCTCATCCAATTTTACATAACCCATTTTATTACCTATCATGAGCCCTGGAGGAACGTTACTGTCCGACACAATATTTACAGTCAGGTCCAATATCCCAAAATTTGTTTATTTTACGTAATTTCTTCTTGAACCGCTTTTCATTTCCCAAAATATCCCACTACATTGTGCCCGAGTCCCTTCTATCATTTCACAATTATCCCAACTTGAGAGCAGTATTGTTGGACTGACAGGACTTGTCAATGTAAAATTTTCTTCCCTCCCGAAAGAATTCTTCCTTGATACACAGCATTCAATAGGAACCATTTAGACTGGACTTCTTTTATTTTAAAATATAATTTGATTATCCCCTTAAATTACAAGTAAATTTTTCTTTCTCGAGTGCTTGAATAGCAACTCATATAAAAATTTTTCTTATCAATTCCAATTTCAGAAACAAATTATGTCCAGGCTTTGTGGTTTTATAGTAGAGATGAAGTGCTCGTAATTACTTTTGGATGTAACTCCCATATCTTCCCACCTCAAGCACTCTGTCTCGGAAGACAATAAATGGGTTAAAACAAAACAAATCAAAATGTTTTCAAAAGAAGAGAATCAGGTTGATATCACCACGCTGTGACATTTGGTATCTACTGATGTCTGCAGCTAAAGTCTTAAATTTTTAACACCACTGGATCGTTTCCTGCACCAAGTTTCTCCAGTAAAGGTTGCACCGTAACTTTGTAAAGCCATTTTATGTCAAAGAACTACTCTTGGTAATCCTGCACCATCAACACTCACGTGGTCCCAAAAACCAGGGTCACCTGTTTTAAAAGAAACACAGAAAATCCATTGCAGCTCTTCTTGAGAGCC
Organism: Heptranchias perlo; assembly: GCF_035084215.1. Classification (NCBI taxonomy): domain Eukaryota; kingdom Metazoa; phylum Chordata; class Chondrichthyes; order Hexanchiformes; family Hexanchidae; genus Heptranchias; species Heptranchias perlo. The sequence continues at coordinate 25,789,183 of NC_090338.1, forward strand.
CAAGGGGTTAATTTGTCAAATCATCATTTATTATTTATTTTGTCCAAAGGAATAATCCTTTTACCCGAAACAAATCCAGAAAACAAAACAGGAGAGAGAAATTGCCTAGTCCCTCTCTCTCTCTTTCTGGAGCTCGCAACCTGTCTGAAATAAACCCTGTCTTTCCCACATACAGATGTACGTAGGACTGCAGACTGGAATTTCCAACTCCAAGTCCTAATCTCTGTGTTTTCAAGATGTCCAAATCAATGGTGTTAACAACTGAGGCACCCGTATTGAAGGCAGTTGCTATATCACTTATCACAGATCTTTACGTCTCCATATTTGTCTATCTCTTTTACGATGTCCACCTCCATTCCATGTCGCGCTTTGTTTTAACACTTGAGTTAGGAGGTGTTGATATATTTGTTGAGTTTTCTTAGCATTCTCAATGCGAGTTACATAATTTGTCAGTGAAGGTCTCCCCTCTTTGGTCAGATCTTGTATTGGAGCTACTATTCGTGAATAGTTTCAAATAAAATTGAGTAGTCCCAGAACTTGTCGAACTTCCTTATCATACTGTAGCGGGGTAAAACTGATAGGCGTTTAGTACCCTGTGTCAGTACATAGCTCAAGTAACGGACTTCCAATTGTCCAACCTATGCTTGCTCTTCATATGATTTGTTTTACATTCCTTTCTTATCAATTTTTTTTCCTCAATGTAGCATTGTCTGTGTGGAAACTTATATCTCAGTCAATTGTAGCCTTTGGCATTTCCGAGTAATTGGGTCAATTTTAACAATATATAACCTATACCAATTGTTACCTCATGTTCACCTGTGTTCTGGGCAAGCCTCAGACAGTTCTCAACCGATTGGGTCATTTCTATCTGTTTGAACTGCTCTTGGCATGACAGTCTGGCTTCTTGGGATGGAAGGGGTTAATATAAACTGGCTTCTTTATTTTCTTTTCAGACTCTGCGTGAGCTTTGCAAACCGCCTTTTCTCTAATCTTATCTTTCAGACGACAATTAAAATCCAATATGATCATTATCGCCGTCTCTTTTTTTTTTGTTAATTTATAACCAGAGATCATCCTGCGAATTTAAATTCAATTAATTAATTAAATTCAATTAATTAAAATAAAATCTGGAATTAAAATACGAGTATCCGTAATGATGGCCATGAAACTACCGGATTGTCGTAAAAACCCATCTGGTTCACTAATGTCCTTTCGGGAAGGAAGCCTGCCGCCCTTACCCGGTCTGGCCGATATGTGACTCCAAACCCACAGCAATGTGGTTGATTCTTAATTGCCCTCTGAAATGGCCTAGCAAGCCACTCAGTTGTAAAATCTCGCTACGAAAAGTCATAATAAGAATAAAACCGGACGGACCACCCGGCATCGGACCACTAGGCACCGGACACGACAACGGCAAAACACCAAGCCCAGTCGACCCTGCAAGGTCCTCCTCACTAACATCTGGGGACTTGTGCCAAAATTGGGAGAGCTGTCCCACAGACTAGTCAAGCAACAGCCTGACATAGCCATACTCACAGAATCATATCTTTCAGCCAACGTCCCAGACTCTTCCATCACCATCCCTGGGTATGTCCTGTCCCACCGGCAGGACAGACCCACCAGAGGTGGCGGTACAGTGATATACAGTCAGGAGGGAGTGGCCCTGGGAGTCCTCAACATAGACTCTGGACCCCATGAAATCTCATGGCATCAGGTCAAACATGGGCAAGGAAACCTCCTGCTGATTACCACCTACCGTCCTCCCTCAGCTGATGAATCAGTCCTCCTCCATGTTGAACACCACTTGGAGGAAGCACTGAGGGTAGCAAGGGCACAAAATGTACTCTGGGTGGGGGACTTCAATGTCCATCACCAAGAGTGGCTCGGTAGCACCACTACTGACCGACCTGGCCGAGTCCTGAAGGACATAGCCGCTAGACTGGGCCTGCGGCAGGTGGTGAGCGAACCAACACGAGGGAAAAACTTACTTGACCTCGTCCTCACCAATCTACCTGTCGCAAATGCATCTGTCCATGACAGTATTGGTAGGAGTGACCACCACACAGTCCTCGTGGAGATGAAATCCCGTCTTCGCACTGAGGACACCATCCAACGTGTTGTGTGGCACTACCACCGTGCTAAATGGGATAGATTCAGAACAGATCTAGCAGCTCAAAACTGGGCATCCATGAGGCGCTGTGGGCCATCAGCAGCAGCAGAATTGTATTCCAGCACAATCTGTAACCTCATGGCCCGGCATATTCCTCACTCTACCATTACCAACAAGCCAGGGGATCAACCCTGGTTCAATGAGGAGTGTAGAAGAGCATGCCAGGAGCAGCACCAGGCATACCGAAAAATGAGGTGCCAACCTGGTGAAGCTACAACTCAGGACTACATGCATGCTAAACAGCGGAAGCAACATGCTATAGACAGAGCTAAGCGATTCCACAACCAACGGATCAGATCAAAGCTCTGCAGTCCTGCCACATCCAGTCGTGAATGGTGGTGGACAATTAAACAACTAACGGGAGGAGGAGGCTCTGCAAACATCCCCATTCTCAATGATGGCGGAGTCCAGCACGTGAGTGCAAAAGACAAGGCTGAAGCGTTTGCAACCATCTTCAGCCAGAAGTGCCGAGTGGATAATCCATCTCAGCCTCCTCCCGATATCCCCACCATCACGGAAGCCAGTCTTCGGCCAATTCGATTCACTCCACGTGATATCAAGAAACGGCTGAGTGCACTGGATACAGCAAAGGCTATGGGCCCCGACAACATCCCAGCTGTAGTGCTGAAGACTTGTGCTCCAGAACTAGCTGCGCCTCTAGCCAAGCTGTTCCAGTACAGCTACAACACTGGCATCCACCCGACAATGTGGAAAATTGCCCAGGTATGTCCTGTCCACAAAAAGCAGGACAAATCCAATCCGGCCAATTACCGCCCCATCAGTCTACTCTCAATCATCAGCAAAGTGATGGAAGGTGTCGTCGACAGTGCTATCAAGCGGCACTTACTCACCAATAACCTGCTCACCGATGCTCAGTTTGGGTTCCGCCAGGACCACTCGGCTCCAGACCTCATTACAGCCTTGGTCCAAACATGGACAAAAGAGCTGAATTCCAGAGGTGAGGTGAGAGTGATTGCCCTTGTCATCAAGGCAGCATTTGACCGAGTGTGGCACCAAGGAGCCCCAGTAAAATTGAAGTCAATGGGAATCAGGGGGAAAACTCTCCAGTGGCTGGAGTCATACCTAGCACAAAGGAAGATGGTAGTGGTTGTTGGAGGCCAATCATCTCAGCCCCAGGGCATTGCTGCAGGAGTTCCTCAGGGCAGTGTCCTAGGCCCAACCATCTTCAGCTGCTTCATCAATGACCTTCCCTCCATCATAAGGTCAGAAATGGGGATGTTCGCTGATGACTGCACAGTGTTCAGTTCCATTCGCAACCCCTCAGATAATGAAGCAGTCCGAGCCTGCATGCAGCAAGACCTGGACAACATCCAGGCTTAGGCTCATAAGTGGCAAGTAACATTCACGCCAGATAAGTGCCAGGCAATGACCATCTCCAACAAGAGAGAGTCTAACCACCTCCCCTTGACATTCAACGGCATTACCATCGCCGAATCCCCCACCATCAACATCCTGGGGGTCACCATTGACCAGAAACTTAACTGGACCAGCCACATAAATACTGTGGCTACGAGAGCAGGTCAGAGGCTGGGTATTCTGCGGCGAGTGACTCACCTCCTGACTCCCCAAAGCCTTTCCACCATCTACAAGGCACAAGTCAGGTGTGTGATGGAATACTCTCCACTTGCCTGGATGAGTGCAGCTCCAACAACACTCAAGAAGCTCGACACCATCCAAGATAAAGCAGCCTGCTTGATTGGCACCCCATCCACCACCCTAAACATTCACTCCCTTCACCACCGGCGCACTGTGGCTGCAGTGTGCACCATCCACAGGATGCACTGCAGCAACTCGCCAAGGCTTCTTCGACAGCACCTCCCAAACCCGCGACCTCTACCACCTAGAAGGACAAGGGCAGCAGGCGCATGGGAACAACACCACCTGCACATTCCCCTCCAAGTCACACACCATCCCGACTTGGAAATATATCGCCGTTCCTTCATTGTCGCTGGGTCAAAATCCTGGAACTCCCTTCCTAACAGCACTGTGGGAGAACCGTCACCACACGGACTGCAGCGGTTCAAGAAGGCGGCTCACCACCACCTTCTCGAGGGCAATTAGGGATGGGCAATAAATGCCGGCCTTGCCAGCGACGCCCACATCCCGTGAACGAATAAAAAAAAACTGTAACTTGTAATTCTTTAAATCTGCACTTGAACAGATGTCGGTGTCCTAGGAAGGGGTTAACTTTTTTTTTTCAGTAACAAAACGACGGAGCCAGATATCAGATTCATGCAGCGTTCTCAGCATACATCAACGTAATTCTCACACAAATTCTTTTTAAAAAAAAAATTAATACCGGGAAATAACATCTCCCATCGTACATTTTACTTTATAGTTAGTCTTCGTAAGTTTTATAATTTGTTCGTCATACACAACTATAGCTTTCCAATTCATTTTTTTTTCACATACTTTTAGTGGGTATGATTATAACCAACTCTCCGAGCTGTTCCAGCTTTCTGACTTTTCCTATCACGGTGATACCAGATAGCTTTTTTTTATCTGTCCTGTTAATTTTTTTTTTAACCTTTTTTTTTAACCACAGCCAATCACAAGATAAAAATTCAAAATGCCAATTTTTAGAAGATCCCATGTCTGGAATTCGACATGCTCACATTTTATAAGAACCAGAATTTAATAGGTCACTTAACCTCAATAACTCCAATTTTAATTCAGCAATATCAGAATTAAACACAAGACAAAACAGATACATTACACAAAAGAAGAAAACACGTAAGACGCAGTAAGAAGGGGGCGTGGCCCACAACACCGACAGAAAACACTCACAATAAGGACAGGCTTTTTAAAGAGACAGTACACTAAAAACAAAGAACCTTTCTTTTCCAGGTCTCTGTCTTTTAAACATTTTAATTGATTCCTTTTTTCTAATTCCCTAATCCTAGATTCTAATTCCCTAATTTTATCCTTATCTTCGCTCCACTTTTTAGTGGAAGCGCCTACTTGTCCTATTAGTCCGGCTAGTTGGTGGACTAGTAATACCCCAGCCTTTTTTGTTCTGTCTTTCTTTTCCCCATCTACCCACTTTCTTTGTTGTTCTAAGGTCTGAGAAACATCCCAGCCATCCTTTTGCATCTGCTTAATCAACGAGTGTCTGTCTGTCATATATTTATCAATAAGGGAACCCGCAGGTCCCCACCTAGTTTCCCCACTTGTCATCTTTACTTAAATCACCGGATAACTCAACTTAACTCCCGGCCACTCACCGGATAACTCAACTTAACTCCCGGCCACTCACCGGATTACTCAACTTAACTCCCGGCCACTCACCGAATTACTCACCTTAACCCCCGGCTACTTACCGGATTACTCAACTTAACTCCCGGCCACTTACCGGATTACTCAACTTAACTCCCGGCCACTCACCGGATCACTCAACTTAACTCCCGGCCACTTACCGGATTACTCAACTTAACTCCCGGCCACTTACCGGATTACTCAACTTAACTCCCGGCCACTTACCGGATTACTCAACTTAACTACTCAACTTAACTCCACTTAAGTTACTCTGGCCACGACTACCGACTCGGCAACGTGTTTTCCCCACCGGATCAACTTATACTCTACTTATACTCACGGCCACGATTACCGTTTTGGTAACGTGTTTCCTCCACCGGATCAACTTATACTCACGGCCACGATTACCGTTTTGGTAACGTGTTTCCTCCACCGGAGTCCGGCTCTAGGTCAGGGTGATCAGCTCCTAAACGCATTCTTAAAACTTCAGACATGAAAACTTCAGACAGTACACATCGTGAATTAACTTATGCTCTAATTATCTCTGCGTTTGTTCGCCACTACAGAGTTTGATGCCGGATTGTCCTGACTACTTGTGCTTCACGATCCTAAGTGCCTAAGGTCATCTTTGCCTTTAGCCCAACAGCTTAAAGTTTACTTTAAACCAACAGCTTAGATTTTACTTTAACACTATCATAGCAATGGAACATGTCTGCCTCCATTACCTGGTAATGTTGAAAAGTGAACATATAATATTTTCCAAAAGCTGAAATAAATGGTCTGAAATTAGGATATTTTCCAACACGATATGAATGTAATGTGTGTTCATCTGTAGGACATGAAAGGTAGGGCCTAAACTACTTGACCTCCTCTCACCTTCACCACTGGTGGATTAAGAGGCAGAGTCAGGCAGAAAATATTTAAGTATCTCATTTGACAGTGTGGCACTGTAATATATATTGGCTCCTGATCTCCAAAGACCTTGATTTTAAAATTCTCATCCTCATGTTCAAATCTCTCTATGGTCTCGCCCCTCCCTATCCCTGTAACCTCCTACTACCCTTTGAGAACTCTGCGCTCCTCCAACTCTGGCCTCTTGTCCGTCCTCCACATCTTTTACCCCACCATTGGCAGTCGTGCCTTTAGCTGCCTAGGCACTAAGCTCTGGAATTCTCTCTCTAAGACCTCTCCGCCTCTTCACCTCTCTCTTCCTTTAAGACACTGCAAAAAACCTACCTCTTTGACCAAGCATTTGTTCACCTGACCTAATGTCTCCTTCTTTGGCTGCGTCATTTTTGTCGGGTTATGCTCCTGTGAAGTGCTTTGGGACCTATGTAAAAGGCGCTTTATGAATGCAACTTGTTATTGTTGATTCAGAACTGGTGTTCAATTTTCAGAAATCAAAATGAAGAAAAACTTTGGTAGCGGATGATTTTCTCCACCTCAGTGTCTTCAACATACTCTGTAAATATGTAAGTGACAGGGCATCAATATTGCGGCAATTTTTATTTTCGTTACATTTACAGGCTGTCCAATTTGTATAGTATGGGTCCTTTTCATTATGCGCAATTAGAATATCGACTAAGCATTGAACAGCCAGACATATTACACACAGACAGATTTCCATTCATTCACGTCCTCAAGATGTCTCAAATTATTTCACAGCCAATGAATTACTTTTGAAATGTGATCACTGTTGTTTTGTAGACAAATGTGGCAGCCAATTTGCATACAGCAAGATTCCACAAATATGAATTAGCAGTTAATCTATTTTGGTGGTGTTTGTAGAGAATTCCTTGTTCTTCTTCAAAGAAGTGCCTAGGGAGCTCTTACATCAACCTGGTTTATTATTTCATTAGAAAGACGGCATCTCCGAAAATACAGCATTCCCTCAATACTGCACAGAAGTGTCAACCTAGATTATCTGCTCAAGTCCTGAAGTGGACTTGAACCATAATGTTATAGTCTTAGACAGTGCACACTTATTTAATGTTTTACACCATGGTCAGTTTTAGAACTTTCTTTCAACGTACAATTTAACAGATTTTTGTTTTGGTAGATTTGCCCGTGAACCATGTGCTCAATAGAAAAATAAAGTATTCAGTGTTAACATATCACTTTAGGACCATGAAGTACTTTGGTACCTATGCCAAAGGGCACATCTCCCTCAGCATCTCAGATTTATTCCCATATTTTACATGAACCCAAATGCTTATTGCATGCTTTTCTATAATTATTCACGATGACCTTTGTAGAAACCCATAAAACACCATTCACTTTGTGAAAATGGTCAACTTGATTGGGGGGTGTGCACAGTGACAAAAGTAAGGGAGGTGAGCAACACACCACTAAGAATTGATCATAAGATATGTAGGCCTTGATGTTTTCTATTACCTCCTCCAATTTTTGAGCAGTTCTGGGATGGACAAAGATAGAAAGCAACTCAAGGACACGCTCCACTGTGTACCTGACTCACTGCTGCTTTCTGCTGGTCAGTCTAGCGGAGAGAGAGGTACTGCACTTGCCCACATATGGGTCTCTGCATGCTAAAGATGTGCAATGAGGGAAACATGGCCTCTGTTATATTTCCACCATTTTATTCAGGGACACCTGTTCGGTCCAGCAGTCAGCAGAGAGAGCTGAGCGAATGGAATTGGGGTTGTGCAAATGCTCTTAGAGCACAGCTGCACACAGGCTCCATTAAGCAAAACAGCTTCTGCAGGAATAAAATCTCATTAGTTGGCAGAACGTTAGCCATCTCTTTTTCTGGTTGCAGCAGCCCTTTTCTGCCTCTATATTGGGGCAACTTCCCAGCAGAGGCAGGTAAGCCTGTTTCCTGCATGTTAATGACCCCAGAATGAAAACACAACCAAGGTCAGGAAGCTACCTGGGAGGTGGATAGAAGTCCTACCCTGTCAGAGATGCACTCCAGTTAAGGGAGGGACGAAAAGGCATAATACCCAGAAAGAATAGGTGTGCTTTCCAAGAACATGCTTATAGTATATTATAGTCAGTATAAAATGATGGACAAAAAAATGGACTTATGATTTATGGGGACAGATTTAACAATATCCATTTAAATATAGCACCAAGCATTCCTACTAATCTCAGTTATTTTCTGAGAAAAAAAATGACATGTAAATGGAGGGGGGCGGTCTGTACAGTTAAGTCTTCAAACTAATTACATTTTAATGTTTTATATATATTGAGAGAAATCTAAACAGGAATAAGGAAACAAAAAGCCTGTGTGGTAATAATTTGATAGAAGTTCTCAGAATAACAAATATGTGATAAAACCATAGGATTAATATTACTTCTAAGTATAATTGAGAATTAACTTGTGAATTTCAACTGAGGATAGCAAAACACTGGCTTTGAAATTATACCATAGGATATTGCTCAAATAGTGGAGGGAGGAATTTCAGATGAACATTTTAAGTTTTCAGAGCCATAGGCCTAGATATTTGGTCGCACAGCGCCCGTTTTCCCAATTTTGGATCGCACCAGCACTTCACTCACTATGTGCTGACCTCCCACAGCACAATATGGTGCTAACCAGCAGGATGGCCCCCTCACCAGCACTATTTAAACGGGTCACGCAGTCATTTTTTAAAAATTTGTTCATAGGATGTGGGTGTCGCTGCCAAGGCCAGCATTTATTGCCCATCCATAATTGCCCTTGAAAAGGTGGTGGTGAGCCGCCTTCTTGAACCGCTGCAGTCCGTGTGGTGAAGGTTCTCCCACAGTGCTGTTAGGAAGGGAGTTCCAGGATTTTGACCCAGCGAAGATGAAGGAACGGCGATATATTTCTAAGTTGGGATGGTGTGTGACTTAGAGGGGAACGTGCAGGTGGTAGTGTTCCCATGTGCCTGCTGCTCTTGTCCGTCTAGGTGGTAGAGGTCGCGGGTTTGGGAGGTGCTGTTGAAGAAGCCTTGGTGAGTTGCTGCAGTGCATCCTGTGGATGATGGTAATGCCATTGAATGCCAAGGGGAGGTGGTTAGACTCTCTCTTGTTGGAGATGGTCATTGCCTGGCACTTGTCTGGCACGAATGTTACTTGCCACTTATGAGCCCAAGCCTGGATGTTGTCCAGGTCTTGCTGTATGCGGGCTCGGACTGCTTCATTATCTGAGGGGGTGCGAATGGAACTGAACACTGTGCGATCCTCAGTGTGCCGGTGGTGAAGGGAGTGAATGTTTAGGGTGGTGGATGGGGTGCCAATCAAGCGGGCTGCTTTGTCCTGGATGGTGTCGAGCTTCTTGAGTGTTGTTGGAGCTGCACTCATCCAGGCAAGTGGAGAGTATTCCATCACACTCGTGACTTGTGCCTTGTAGATGGTGGAAAGGCTTTGGGGAGTCAGGAGGTGAGTCACTCGCGGCAGACTACCCAGCCTCTGACCTGCTCTTGCAGCCACAGTATTTATATGGCTGGTCCAGTTAAGTTTCTGGTCAATGGTGATCTCCAGGATGTTGATTGTGGTGGATTTGGTGATGGTAATTCCATTGAATGTCAAGGGGAGGTGGTTAGACTCTCTCTTGTTGGAGATGGTCATTGCCTGGCACTTGTCTGGCATGAATGTTACTTGCCACTTATGAGCCCAAGCCTGGATGTTGTCCAGGTCGTGCTGCATGTGGGCTCGGACTGCTTCATTATCTGAGGGGTTGCAAATGGAACTGAACACTGCGCGATCATCAGCGATCATCCCCATTTCTGACCTTGTGATGGAGGGTGGGTCATTGATGAAGCAGCTGAAGATGGTTGGGCCTAGGACACTGCCCTGAGGAACTCCTGCAGCAATGTCCTGGGGCTGAGATGATTGGCCTCCAACAACCACTACCATCTTCCTTTGTGCTTGGTATGACTCGAGTCACTGGAGAATTTTCCCCCTGATTCCCATTGACTTCAATTTTACTAGGGCTCCTTGGTGCCACACTCGGTCAAATGCTGCCTTGATGTCAAGGGCAGTCACTCTCACCTCACCTCTGGAATTCAGCTCTTTTGTCCATGTTTGGACCAAGGCTGTAATGAGGTCTGGAGCCGAGTGGTCTTGGCGGAACCCAAACTGAGCATCGGTGAGCAGGTTATTGGTGAGTAAGTGCCGCTTGATAGCACTGTCGACGATACCTTCCATCACTTTGCTGATGATTGAGAGTAGAATGATGGGGCGGTAATTGGCTGGATTGGATTTGTCCTGCTTTTTGTGGACAGGACATACTTGGGCAATTTTCCACATTGTCGGGTAGATGCCAGTGTTGTAGCTGTACTGGAACAGCTTGGCTAGAGGCGCAGCTAGTTCTGGAGTACAATTCTTCAGCACTACAGCTGGGATGTTGTCGGGGCCCATAGCCTTTGCTGTATTCAGTGCACTCAGCCGTTTCTTGATATCGTGTAGAGTGAATCGAATTGGCTGAAGACTGGCTTCTGTGATGGTGATGACATCGGGAGGAGGCCAAGATGGATCATCCACTCGGCACTTCTGGCTGAAGATGGTTGCAAACGCTTCAGCCTTGTCTTTTACACTCATGTGCTGGACTCCGCCATCATTGAGGATGGGGATGTTTACAGAGCCACCTCCTCCCGTTAGTTGTTCAATTGTCCACCACCATTCGCGACTGGATGTGGCAGGACTTCAGAGCTTTGATCTGATCCGTTGGTTGTGGAATCGCTTAGCTCTGTCTATAGCATGTTGCTTCCGCTGTTTAGCATACATTTAGTCCTGAGTTGTAGCTTCACCAAGTTGGCACCTCATTTTTAGGTACGCCCGGTGCTGCTCCTGGCATTCCCTTCTACACTCCTCATTGAACCAGGGTTGATCCCCTGGCTTGTTGGTAATGGTAGAGTGAGGAATATGCTGGGCCATGAGGTTACAGATTGCACTGGAATACGATTCTGCTGTTGCTGATGGCCCACAGCACCTTGAATGCCCAGTTTTGAGCTGCTAGATCTGTCCTGAATCTATCCCATTTATCACGGTGGTAATGCTACACAACACGTTGGATGGTATCCTCACTGTGAAGACGGGACTTCGTCTCCACGAGGACTGTGCGGTGGTCACTCCTACCAATACTGTCATGGACAGATGCATTTGCGACAGGTAGATTGGTGAGGACGAGGTCAAGTAAATTTTTCCCTTGTGTTGGTTCGCTCACCACCTGCTGCAGACCCAGTCTGGCAGCTATGTCCTTCAGGACTCGGCCAGCTCGGTCAGTAGTGGTGCTACCGAGCCACTTTTGGTGATGGACATTGAAGTCCCCCACCCAGAGTACATTCTGTGCCCTTGCTACCCTCAGTGCTTCTTCCAAGTTGTGCTCAACGTGGAGGAGGACTGAATTATTTAATTACAGGTTAGTTGCTGGTTTAGTATTTCTGGCTACTTCTTGACTTCTAGACGTTTCTTGCGGTGTACTATGACTCTCGAAGGTTCACTTTGTCTGCACAGAGAGAGGTTTTGCTGGTCTTGCACTGTTGTTGCTCTTTGCCTCACAAATAGTCTGGCTGCAGACATGGATGGTATCACAGGGCTGCTTTTGGGGCTGGAGGACGAGGGGGAGCAGCAAGGAAGACACCCCAGAGCAGGAGAAGCTGCCAGAAGAGGGAGGAGGGCATTAAACAGGAAACCATATCCACAGTCAATCTTCAGGAAGCACTTCTCCTACAACAACTTTACTGAGATACTTCTCCTCTTCCACTGTCTGAGGGGCATCGGCATTCTCAGAAGCTGAAATGAAAGAATGGGACAAGTGTTTGCTTGTGTGAGGGAGAGCAGAGAGAAAGAAGTGGGTGTTGAAAGCATCCGTAGCTTGTCATGCAGAGTGTGGGGGCCATGGAGAAGTCAGAAGAGACAGAGAATATTGGATATAAAGAAACTCTGCGCAGCATCTCCTCCAGTATCTCCACTGGCCATGCCTCTGCCCTGCCCCTTCCCATGATTGCCAGGACGCTCTCTTCAAAGGGGGAGAGGTGGCAGCCTGTTACCTTGAATTGTGTGCGACCTTCTCCTGCAAGAAAGAGTGAAGTGTGTTAGTGAGAGTCTTGTGAAGTGTTTGGAGAATGTGGCTGTCATGGTGGAATAGCTGACTTTGTGTGAGAGTTGTGGTTAAGTGTGGGTTGTAATAATGATAAGTGTGTGAGCATGAGGAGAAGGGTGTTTAGTGAAGTATGGTGCAGTGATTGCAGGACAGTACAGGGTAGTGAAGGGAGGCAGTGTTGTGACTGTTGTAATTAATGAGGCTGTGAGTGGTGCAGCTGTGATGAGAAAGTATTTTAGCAGTCTTCTTACCTTAACTACTCTAGTTAAATCAATGATTTCTTTTCCTGTATTGTAGCCATGTTCCTGGGGCAGTGCTCCTGGCATTGCCGTACTCAGCAATCTCTTCTCACTGTCTCCTGAGTCGAGGCCTACTGGGCTTCCTGGCCCCTGGGGGAAGAAAGATGTCCCTCCTTCTTTCACTGCCTCCATTGCAGCATTAGAGAACCTCAGTGCCCGCTCACTCCCTCCTTCAACCATTTGCTCAGCAACTTACTTTTGTGTCTCTGGAGCCAGAATGCACCTCCCCTGTAAGAGGTGCTGGCTGCCTTTAAGTAGCGTCCTGAACTCCCGATATCGCCACCCCCCCACCTTTAGGCGCGCAGCCAATGAATAATTTGGGTAACTCCGGCTGTATGCATGAATCATTGTAATTAGCACACAGCATGCATACTGCGTGCAGCCTGCATCGATAGTAACTGACGCGGGTAGTCCACACCCCGCGCACCCGTCCCTGGATTTCACCTGGATTTCTTGGCCATTAAAATTATTTTGTCAAAATGTGTCAACCCATTGTCTGATGTAAATTGAGTATACATATTTTTGAAGGTGTTTAAATTTCTCCCTATCTTCACATTGACAATAAAGATCTGATATGTCATAAATGATTGGGAGAAGGTTATGATAAATACCAACAACAAGAACAACAATATGCATTCATATAGTGCCTTTAACTATCAGTAGTAAAATGTCCCAAGGTGCTTCACAGGAGTGTTATCAAACAAAATTTCACACCGAGCCACATAAGGAGGTATTAGGACAGAAGAGGTAGATTTTAAGGAGCATCTTAAAGGAGGAGAGAGAGGTAGAGTGGTGGAGAGGTTTAGGGAGGGAATTCCAGAGCTTAGGACCTAGGTAGCTGAAGGCTGCCAATGGTGGAGTGATTAAAATCGGGGATGCACAAGAGGCAAGAATTGGAGCTTGCTGACAACTTCTTACTCGTCATGAAATCTGAATCATATTAAAACCAGTACAGGCCACATCTGTGATGCCTCTACAATATATTGTGGAGCAGAGAAGAAGATTGCATCAGGAATACCACAAATTAATCATGTCAAGCAGCAACTAAACAATGGACCCCTTCAGGGTAACACGCATGACATAACCAAGTTAACGACATATTAAACTTCCAGCAGGTTGCGATGAAATTCTGAGGATTAAAGACAGACCAAGAAAATCAAAAAGCTTTAAATGGATAAAACCGCTGTTAGACCAAACACTGCAAGAAACAAAATTCATTAAGTTGATAAAAATGCTTTACAAGGTGTCTGCTATGGAAAATGAAATGTGCTAAATAGAAGAAAGAAACGCTGTTTCCTAGTCATGCCTCATGCAACACATACATTATTCCTATGCTCAAATTCAATTTTGTCATTCTTAATGTACACTAATGTTCCTTGATGCAATTAAATTGTCACATTGTTGTGTAGGTAGATTATGTATGAAGGCACAGGGAGATGGTCGGGGATAATGTGCAGACCAGTGAACACATCAATTTTCAGTTCTGACGAAAGGTCATCGACCTGAAACATTGGGCTCGATTTTGAATGGGTGGCAGGACGGCAGCGGGGGGGAGTCAATGGGCGCACGGGTAACCCGGCTAATAAAATCCTACCGTTTCACACGCGATCGTAAGTTAATTGGTGGCCCTTTACGTGGCATCCGGGTTTGCCATCCGAAAGCTGCGCAGTGGGCGGACTGCGCACCCGCATCACAAGTTGTTAGCTGGAGGAGCTCTATTTAAAGGGCCATTGCTCCAATGGCTTTAAACACCAGAAAACACACAATATGGAGCAGCACAGGGGCAAGGCTGCTCCAAGGTTCAATGATGCCTCTTTGCAGTAGCTACTGGATGGGATGATGAGGAGGAGGAGGAGGAGGAGGAGGGAAGTCTTTTACGCGCGGACCACAGAAGGAAGTGCCTTGCCTCTGCCACCAAGAAGGCCTGGCTCGAGGTGGCAGAGGAGGTCACCAGCAGCAGCAACATCTCCCGCACCTAGGTCCAGTGCAGGAAGCACTCAGCAAAAGTGAGTACACTTGCTGATTCTCCTGCATTCCGTGTTCCACATCACTCTGAGCTTCTAGATGCATTGCTCCTCAGAGAGGTCCAGGAAGCTAAGCCTCGGTTTGTAGACCCTGTGGCGAGGGTAGTGCTTCCTGTGACGGCGCTCCCTCTGTTGTTGCCCTCTGTGCTCTTGTGCAGGTCCCTGTGGCGCAGCACTGTGTTGTGAAGCTCCAAGTGGCAGAAGTGCATGCCATGCCTGGCAAGGATGGGGATGTTGCTTGTCCTCGGATGTAGTGGTGAATGCAGCCATGGTGCACCCCATCCTGATGATGTCAGTTTGTGGGGGTCCGAAAAGTTAGTAAATATGCGTAAACAGAAGAATTTTGACTGTAAACCAAAAATTTTCAGTCTAAACACAAAGATCGCCCAGCCAAAAGTTTGTCTGAGACACCTAAGTGTCCTGCTGCAATAACTTACCTTTTATCCCTATCTGTCAAACAGGCATTTAAAAGTCCAACTGGCTGCTGCCTGAAACACGTCTCCTTGAACATGGAGTATTTCCCACAGCATGGGAAACACGCTGTGGTTGAAGTGAAATCGCACCCTTGCCTCAATCTCCACAGAATTAATGACTTCAACAAAATTAACGATGTGAATAAGTGGTTTAAGTATCATCCTGCCGGCTTTAATTGCCGGCGGCATCTGGATTCATGAAGTGCGCGTGCACACTGATGCGTCTGTGGCAACACGGCGGCGGGTTGGAGCCGGTTTCCGAACCCACTTGGGATTTACGCCATTTTCGCAGCCCCGCCGTCCCCAACGCACCCGCAATTTGATTTCAAAATCGAGCCCATTAACTCTGTTTCTTTCTCCACAGATGTTGCCTGACTTGCTGAGTATTTCCAGCATTTTCTATTTTTATTTCAGATTTCCAGCATCCTCAGTATTTTGCGTTTAATTTTCAGCAGGTCTTAGTCCATTCTTCTGTTTTACTTAGAAAGCTGTCAGATCTCTACTGATCTAACTTTCTTCTGTTGTTCTTAACTTGCAGTTTGCATTTTTTCTGGTAAGGAAAAAGCAGATGGATAATTAGGACACCAACTGATTCTTAGTATCATAGTAGGTACAGCACAGGAGGAGGCCATTTGGCCCATCGTGCCTGTGCCGGCTCTTTGAAAGAGCTATCCAATTAGTCCCATTCCCCTGCTCTTTCTCCATAGCCCTGTAGATTTTTACCCTTTAAGTAGTTATCTAATTCCCTTTTGAAAGTTACTATTGAATCTGCTTCCACCACCCTTTCAGGCAGTGCATTCCAGATCATTACAACTCGCTGCGTAAAAAAATGTTTCCTCATGTCGCCTCTGGCTCTTTTGCCGATCGCCTTAAATCTGTGTCCTCTGGTTACTGACCATTCTGTCACTGGAAACAGTTTCTCCTTATTTACTCTATCAAAACCATTCATGATCTTGAACACCTCTATCAAATCTCCCCTTAACCTTCTCTGTTCCAAGGAGAACAACCCCCCCACATAACTGAAGTCCCTTATCCCTGGTACCACTCTAGCAAATCTCCTCTTCACCCTCTCCAAGGCCTTGACATCCTCCCTAAAGTGTGGTGCCCAGAATTGAACACAATACTCCAGTTTAGGCCTAACCAATGTCATAAAAACATAAGAACATAAGAAATAGGAGCAGGAGTAGGCCAATCGGCCCCTCGAGCCTGCTCCGCCATTCAATAAGATCATGGCTGATCTGATCCCAACCACAAATCTAAAGAACACAAGAAGTAGGAGCAGGACCCGGCCACTCAGCCCTTGGGCCCTCTCCGCCACCCACAGGGCATTGACCGATCCGAACTTATAAAGGTTTCGCATAACTTCTTTGCTTTTGTACTCTATGTCTCTATTAATAAAGTCCAGGATCCCATATGCGTTTTTAATAGTTTTCTCAAATATTAAGCTTTTTCGTGTTCAGACTAATATGACTTAGATCTTAACTAGCAGCTTTACCTGATTTCCATCAAGCTAGCCAAAAACATTAGATTAATTCTTATGTTTACAAACTTGTTTTGTATTTTGATTTTATTGGTATTGCAGCATAACATTATCAATGTAGTAACATTTTTGTAGGGTTTTGAAACGTTTACTTTTCAAAATGTCTTTAATTTATGAAATTGTTGCTTCTGAATTCATGTCTATTATCCTCTGCAGTACTAGATTCTTGTCACAATACAAAGTCTGATCCAGGCACTTCCCCTCAGGGAGAGAGGAAAAGTCAGTGGGATCATCATCCCTGGGGCAAACTGGCTTACCTCCTAGTAGCCAGTTCAGGTAGCATAAGTAGAAGCCTGGAAAAATATTGGTCAGCTGCAAGTGGTGAGCCATGCAGGGAGAGCAAAAAAGGAGAAACTAATTTAGAGAAAGAGGGTTGAACCATTACAATAGAAGGAAAATGGTTTGATTTTGGCTTGAATTTATTGCGGACAACTGGTTTAGCCATTCATCGCCAGATCTGTCTGGACCACATAAAGCACTATCGGGTCCTGCTCTCCTCTGCCAAAACTGCTCTCTATTCCAGGATCATCCTGGAAAGCAAAGATAACCCCTGGCTTCTCTTCTCCGCTTCTTAAACCCCTCTCCCTGCCCCTTCCACCCTCACCTCCAACGAAAAGTGTGAGGAGCTCATGGAATTCTTTGTCACTAGCATTGAGACCATCCGTTCAGCTGCCTGTGCCACTTCTCTCCCTTCCCCTAGCCCACCAAGTCAAATTTCCCCTATGGTTCTCCCCTGCCCTAGTCCTGAACTCACATCTTTCTCTAGTTTTTCTCCTATCTCCCCCCATGATCTCTTCAAGCTCATCTTGACCATGAGCCCCACCTCCTGCTCTCTCGACCCTATTCCCACTAAACTGCTGACCACCCAACTTTCCTTCCAGGCCGAGATGTTGGTTGATATTGTTAAGGGTTCCCTCTCCTCAGGTACTATTCCCCTCCCCTTCAAATTTGCCGTCATCACATCCCTCCTCAAAAACCCACCCTTGACCTCTCTGTCCTTGCAACCTACCGCCCCATCTCCAACCTCCCTTTCCTCTCCAAAGTCCTTGAATGTGTTGTCGCCTCCCAAATCTGTGCCCATCTTTCCCACAACTCCATGTTTGAATCTCTCCAATCTGGTTTCCGCCCCTGCCACAGTACTGAATCAGCCCTTTTCAAAGTCACAAATGACATCCTGTGTTGTGGAGATGCCGGTGATGGACTGGGGTGGACAAATGTAAGGAATCTTACAACACCAGGTTATAGTCCAACAGTTTTATTTGAATAAAATATTCAAATAAAACTGTTGGACTATAACCTGGTGTTGTAAGATTCCTTACAGACATCCTATGTGACTGTGACTATGGTAAACTATCCCTCCTCATCCTTCCCGACCTGACTGCAGCCTTTGACACAGTTGACCACACCATCCTCCTCGAACGCCTCTCCTCCGTCGTCCAGCTGGGTAGGACTCCACTCGCCTGGTTCCATTCTTATCTATCCAATAGTAGCCAGCGAATCACCTGCAATGACTTCTCTTTCCGCTTCTGAACCATTACCTCTGGCATCCCCCAAGGATCTATCCTTGGCCCCCTCCTATTTCGCATCTACATGCTGCCTCTTGGTGACATTATCCGAAAACACGTCAGATTCCACATATACACTGACGACACCCAGCTCTACCTCACAATCACCTCCCTCGACCCCTCCACTGTCTCTCATTTGTCACGTTGCTTGTCGGACTGGATGAGCAAAAATTTCCTCCAACTAAATATTGGGAAGACTGAAGCCATTGTCTTTAGTCACCGCTGCAAACTCTGTCCCCTAGCCACCAACTCCATCCCTCTCCCCGGCCACTGTCTGAGGCTGAACCAGACCGCTCGCAACCTTGGTGTCCTATTTGATCCTGAGATGAGCTTTCGACCACATATCTGCTCCATCACCAAGACCGCCTACTTCCACCTCCGTAACATCGCCTGTTTCCGCCCCTGCCTCAGCTCATCTGCTGCCGAAACCCTCATTCATGCTTTTTTACTTCCAGACTGGACTAGTCCAATGGTCTCCTAGCTGGCCTCCCATCTTTCACTCTCCATAAACTTGAGCTCTTTCAAAACTCCGCTGCCTGTATCCTAACTCGCATCAAGTCCTGTTCTCCCATCACCCCTTTTCCCGCTGTCCTACATTGGCTCCCAGTCCGGGAACGCCTTGATTTTAAAATTCGCATCCTTGTTTTCAAATCCCTCCATTGCTTTGCCCCACCCTATCTCTGTAACCTCCTCCAGCCCTACAACCCTCCAACATCTCTACGCTCCTCCAATTCTTGCCTCTTGCGCATCCCCGATTTTAATCTCTCCACCGTTGACAGCCGTGCCTTCAGCTGCCTAGGCCCTAAGCTCTGGAATTCCCTCCCTAAACCTCTCCACCTCTCTACCTCTCTCTCCTCCTTTAAGACGTTCCTTAAAACCTACCTCTTTGACCAAGCTTTTGGTCGTCTGTCCGAGTAACTCCTTATGTGGCTCTGCGTGAAATTTTGTTTGATAATGCTCCTGTGAAGCTCCTTGGGACCTTTTACTACATTAAAGATGCTAAATAAATGCAAGTTATAGAATCATAGAAAGGGTACAGCACAGAAGGAGGCCATTCGGCCCATTGAGTCCATGCCAGCTCTATGCAAGAGCAATTCAGCTCGTCCCACTCCCTCGCCTTATCCCTGTAGCCCTGCAAATTTTTTCCTTTCAAGTATTTATCCAGTTCCTTTTTGAAGGCCATGATTGAATCTGCCTCTACCACCCCCTCTGGCAGTACATTCCAGAACTTGTTGTTGTTCTTGTTGAATTAAAGCAGGGTGTTTAATTCATCAGGATTGGCACATTTTAGAAATTAAGTTTATACACAGTTAATGGTGTCAGTGGTACTACTTTCTTTCCATGTTTATGAAAGGCGTATCCATGTTCCTGCATTTGGCTGGAGTCTCTTCCATGAGATCATGATGTTATTTTTTCATTTGAGGTTTACAATCTCACACCAATTTTGACTGCCAGTAATTTCCAGCTTTCCTATTTTTCCTCTTGGAGAGTAACAGAAAGCAAGAGAATGCTAAGGAGATGGCGCTATTACCGCATCCATTGCAATGCAAAAACCTTCCTATTAAAACCATAGGCACTTTTACAGTCGATGTTGGCAATTAATTTCTCTTGCTCTCCACAAAGGAAAAAAAAGAAATCTCTTGTCTGATAACTGAGCATGCTATAGAAGATAAAGAAATGCAGAAAAACTAGATAGGGAGAAGATAAAAGAGAGAAGGAAAGAAGAATGTATTAAAGCCATTTGGCTGTCCCCTGCAGCCTATGTAACAAATGCAATTTGCTGCTTCTAACTTTTTTTTTGGCATAAGTCAGCCCTTCAGGTATATGGTTCTCAACTGAAAATCTCACACCTAGGATTTGTTAGTAGCTCTGGTTTGTCAGAAAACATTTTGTGACTGGGACTAGGAGTGCTGAGTTCTTATTTTCCTATTTATAATCACCCATTTATGATCTTACTGCAGGGGAATTTTTAACACAAAGAAGGATCATTTCCTGATTTTGCACTTCCAATGGGGAGTTTTGCCAACTGTTTAGGCATGCATAGTGCACTAATTTAAATGGCTGGTAAATCGTGTGTAACATGCACCTGAATTTCTGATGATACTTTCCAGGAGGGCAAAATTGGAAAATTACCCCAAAATATCTTCCCTTTAAAATCCTCTGAAAATTAGATTCATGAAATACCTCAACTCACTGTACATATCTCCCTTTTCTTAACACATTTAGAATTAGTTGGTGATTCTGAGGAACAAAGGAACAAACTTGCATTGATATGATGCCTTTCACAATCACAGGATGTCTCAAAGCACATACAGCCAATGAAGGACTTTTGAAATGTAGGCACTGTTGCAATGTAGGGAAATGTGGCAGCCAATTTGTGCATAGCAAGCTCCCACAAACAGCAATGAAATAAATGTACAGATCATCTGTTTTAGTGATTTTGGTTGACGGATAACTGTTGGCCAGGACACCAGGAGAACTCCCGTGCTATTCTTCGAATTGAGCTATGGGATCTTTTACATCCACCTTAGAGGGCAGATGTGGCCTTGGTTTAACGTTTCATTCGAAAGATGGAATCTCCAACAGTGTAGCACTCATGAAGAATTAATTTCTGTTTTAATTTATACATAAGAATATTTTTCATACAGTATAAGACTATAAGATAGTACTTTTAAAATCCTTCTTCCATAAAAGGAAGAACTAGCATTTATATCATACCTTTCACATTTTCAGGACATCCCAAAATATATCATACCCATGAAGTACTTTTGAAGTCTTGTAATGTAGGCAAACGTGGCAGCCAATTGCAAGCAGTAAGGTCCCACAAACCACAGTAAGATAAATGACCAGTTAATCTGTTTTGGTAATGTTGTATTAAGAACTCCCTGCTCCTCTTCAAATAATGCCATACAATTTTTAATGTCCACTTGTCAGTTGCACGCTATTATTGTTGTATGTTATTACAGTAAGCCCTGACTGAAGGGATAAGAATTTGCTTTCTGCTGATTCTAAGCACCTTAAGTTAAATTAGTTTGGGCAATCTTAACCCATTTTAGTGGGAATGAATCCACAGTAGGAAGCTACCTAAAATTCCGCACTAATTGACAGTCATACTCCAAGACACCATGAAGATTTATGGCAGGTGGTCTTGTGTAATTGAGGTTTAGGCACATTGTTAATGTTGTGTGAAGGGAGTCTTACTCTACATCTGAACTGTATTATATCAGGTTTGTGGAGTGGTGGATGCTGACGATGGGTGCAAGAAATTGAATAATGTTCTTTTCCCAAAATTGACCTCTTTCACATTGATGAGTACTGTAATCAGAATTATTTAAGTTATGTAATTTATTTACAGGTCCATAGCATTTATTTACAAAAATACAACTATATGTTTTTTTTTGTATTGTACCATAATCCTGGACTATTAGCAAAAGTTTATGCCTTTCACTTAATCCTACCAATTACTGTCTCTAAAATTGTATTGCCCTTTGTAGGGCCTGAGCTGCTATAGAAATGTCTTTAGTAATATTGAATAGAAACTGATGGAACATCAGTAAATTGATAAACTCATTAAGCATTTATTAAATCAAGTGGAAAAGCTAAAAGCAAATCATAATGACAAAATTTGTGAACTAAAAACTCTGCGATTAATAATTGACATTAGTTTTACTGTTATAATTAAATGCATGCATAGTTTTTACTGTTAGTGACATTTGCTTAAGTATTTCTCTTATTTTACAAATTGGATGAAATATTATTGAGAATACCTACGAGGTGCCCCTCTAATGAAATGCATATGTAGTAAGCTTTCAGTAGCTCAATAAGATGCCTCCATAACAAAATGGCAGTATGGTAAACCAAGGGTTAATATAAGTGGCCCATTTTGCTAGCTAGAATTAGAACAATGAGCTTTTCAAATGAGTTTATCCTTGATCATTCGTTTATGTTATTAATTTCCTGTATGAAAATGTATGCTTTATTATGAATCAAGCAAAGCGATATGATAAGCTGAATTCTGGGGTAAGCAGGTGTAGGGAGTGTTGTTTTGCAGCTACCTAATGAATGGATCCTTATTTCGGACAAGGTCGAAAAACATCCCAGGCCTGAGATAAGTGAGACTCCCTTTCCTGTGACCGACGTATGAACAGGTATCACCTGTGAGTGGTCGGTCATTATGTCAGTTAGTATGGCTTGCCCAGACTCAGCTTATGATTGGTTTTAACCCCTTGCTACTCATGTCCCTCCCCACTCTGAAAATGTATAATTGTGTGAACTTTGACTGTGTAATTTGCCTGTTCTATGAGATTGACCAGATGTCCCAGGATGGGTGGACAGGGAAGGGAATGGATATGTTACACATCCTAACGGACCAAACGCCCCTAATTATGGCCCACCCTATGTTCCCCCGAGACGTAATTCTGAACCGAGAAGAGGAGGAGGGAGACAGACAGGGTCAGATGGCTGTTTCAATTGTGGTCAGCGGGGCCACTGGAGCAAGGAATGTCCCTCCCGTAGACAACAAAAAGGGGAACAGATGCAGGGGCAGCGAAGAGGAGGTTGGCAAGGAAGTCAAGGACGAGGAAGATATACGGACTTTTCCCAAAATAATCCATTCCCCCAGTATTGACTAGCTAACCTTGTGGTGAACGGGATCCAGTCAGAACAGGAGCCCGTTCTGTCATTAATGATCGAAGGAAACCCACATACATTCTTAGTAGACACCGGAGCAACTATGTCATCTGTCCGATCGGAGCTCAATCTCCCTGAGTCCGGGGAAAGACAGAGTCTGTCTGGTTTCCAGGGACAAGTGAACCAATACCCGATATCTAAACCAGTGGAAGTATATTTTGGAAATGACTCAGTAAAACACCAATTTATAATCACAAATGGACTAGACTGTAACCTCATGGCTAGAGACTTGCTCTGTGCATTCCGCCTGAGCATTGAGTGCGGGGACGAAGGACTGACTGTGAAACCATGGGCCCCCAAAAGGCAGTGTTATGTTTCCATCACCCCACAATGGTGGTCTCTAGATTTTAAGGATGAGGGTCCCCTTCATGTAACCTTGGCTTACGATATGAGTGGGAAGAATAAGGGATTGGAGGACTTTTACCGAAGCTATGTAGGAACGGAATGGGAAGTTATCCGTCGAGCTATGGTTACAGGACCAGAAGGGAGAGCAGAGTATGTTGAGATCCCCTCAGAGTTATGGAAGGAAGCACCTATTACAGGTTACATCGCTCGACGTGCTGCAAAAACAATGGGATGGGATCCAGGATACTTTGAAATAAAAGGAGCCCCACATAATTACTTATCATAAAATGGTGAATTTTTTTAAAAAGAAGATGAATGCTTACCCCAAGATGATTGCAAGGAAATACTCTAATTGGGGGGTTCTGATAACATCATAAACTGTAACAGAAAAGCTAGAATGATTTATAACTGTTATCAGAATTCAGGGGCTAAATGCAGCCATAATTATTTCAGGTAGCTTATTATTTTCTAATGGATACTGTAAACTTTGTAATGTGTTTCTATTAATTTTTCCCCCAATTTGAGAGCAACTCTGAGTGAAAATGATGCCAACCTGTACACTGTGTATCACTAATATATCTAAATGTTGTTTCTACAATCTATTCAATGATAGCATAACTGATATAACTAGAAAACATTTCACATTTCAGAAAATGTTCTATTACAAGTAATAATACACCAAATATGACCGCTGGAAGTTCTTATTAATATTTCATCGTGAATTACTAATTAATGAATGCAATTTTTGATTGGTTTAAGTGACTGAGCAAAATTGTTACTTTCTCTACTTACGTAAACCTGCAATTTATTGATATTTGAGGGTATCCTGCAATGCCAGTTTCTACCTCCCATTGTTAAGTCTATCTTATTTTCCTGCATTAAGTATTTCTCAGCTATATACCATCCCATGAACAAGAGGATGGGCAGGAGAATTGTTATGAGTTTTTGCCAATGTCGCTCTTTAGAAAACGCACAAGACCAACCAACCCTATGGGATAACTTGCAGTCTAATTTTTGTTTTCATCCTTCTTCGTGGATACTCACAGGTCTCTACTTGGTGCCTTACCCTGATAAGGCAGTCAATATAAGGAATTTACCAGCCTATATTTTCTGCTATTGGAACAATTTTAGACCAAATGGCCTATTTAGACCAATTGTAGACAGATTCAAAAGTGCTGTTTGCAACCAATTTTTATTAACATAGCTTCAGATGCAAATTTCATGCGCACAGCGATCAGAAAATTAAAGTGTGTCAGAAAAGGGGAGCAAAAATTCAGAAAGCCTTTGGAAAAGCTGAGAAGGTATCTCAATTCTTTAACAGCTTTTGCCAAGGCTGAAGAGGGAGTGGATGAAGAAGTGACAGCAAAAATTAAGGGAAAAGTAACCCAAGATGCGGAAATCAGAGTGCAGGCAAGTGACAAGGCCACTCAGCACCCAGCCACCCATTTGATGGCTACTGAATTGGAGTTAGTGCCGCAAGAGGCGCTTGTGAGGTGGGTAACCCTCAGTACCGCTCACCATTCCTAATACCAGGACATGGAACAAAGTTTCAGACCACAGCTGACCATTGCCATCACTGTCTGTGCGAGCCCATGCTGCATGGTAGCTGCAAGCTTGTAGCATGTAGCATACCTCTGTCTCTGGGACTCTGCTGACCTAGGTCTTGAGAAGACAGTTTCCAATGGTTATTACCAGGTAGACATGTCAGAATCTGCAAGTACATTTAGTAGTATTTTGGTGGGTATGGCCAATCAGGGTATACTGGCTGTTGATCACTCTGGCATGCCTTATTTCATACACTGCCTTTGAAGGCATGATGTACTGTGATTGAGGTGCTTTTGCGGTTGCATCCAACATTACGGTTAATCAGGCATTTGCATACCTTCGTGGTGTCATTGGGTCTGCTGTGCCAGCATCCTTTTGGAGCAGGGGCCTCTGCATAATTATTTGCCAAAGTGAGATCTGGTCATCTTCTACTTCCAAACATCCATAGGGGGGGATTCCCACTGGTAAATCATTTGGAATCAGTTAGCTCAAAGACTATGAGAATCTAAGTACCAGCAGAGAAAACAAAATCAAAAATGGTCAATGACTAACAAAACTCTGATTCAAATTATTTATTTGTGTTTTTAAAATCAGTTACTGCTACAGCTGATTCCCTAGCAATGCTGGATGCTCAGTTCACATGGTCATCCTTTGGCAATGACATCTAGTACATCTAAACATCAGAAATGGCATGCAAGACAACCCC
This sequence comes from Heptranchias perlo, assembly GCF_035084215.1. NCBI lineage: Eukaryota > Metazoa > Chordata > Chondrichthyes > Hexanchiformes > Hexanchidae > Heptranchias > Heptranchias perlo. The sequence continues at coordinate 25,814,842 of NC_090338.1, forward strand.
ACCCCCAAATTAATATTACAATGAAGCTCCAACTTGTTTGAGATTGGTGTTTCTGGCAGTGTTGGTCCCCACTCACCAGGAACATGGATGCAGAAGAACAGAACTCCCACCTATTTTCCACTCCCGGCCACTCAGTTTGCACCAGTAGAACAGATGGCTGGAAACAGAAAATCCAGGCTGATAAGGATACAGCATAATCCTCGGGGTGTTGAAGCACACACTCAAACGTTGTGTTTTTATTTCAAAATGCAATACTATTTCAAAGAATTAAAAATAAACATTTATTTCATGGAACACAAGCACCCTTTAGTGATGAAGAATTATTGGCATGTTATTGCTTGAGTCTAAGATGCAACATTCATTTTTTTTAACCAAAATAAATTAAAAGCATGTTGTGATATTTTTTATGTATATAATAACAACATTAAGCAGATAATCTTTTGATATTTTTAAAATAAATTCTGGACTCCAATAAAAAGGATTTTGGTACTTTTAACTAAAACATATTTTCCTTCATTTTTGCATTTTTTAGGATTATACTTTGACGATGTACTTCCAACAGGCTTGGCGGGACAAACGACTATCCTATTCAGAAATACCTCTGAATCTCACATTGGACAACAGAGTGGCTGATCAGCTCTGGGTTCCTGACACATATTTCCTTAATGATAAAAAGTCTTTTGTGCACGGTGTTACTGTAAAGAACCGAATGATACGTTTGCACCCAGATGGCACGGTTTTATATGGTCTCAGGTTAGTACCAGTTTTTCCATTTTATAAAGCTTAGCAGCATTAGAATCTTATTTCCTTTCTCAAATCTAGTTCTAGTCCTAAACAGTCTGCTGCATAAACGTCTGACATCTGTGACTATGGAATTGCCATGATGATACGGCTCCTCCATGTGCTGAAAACTACAGTGAGGATGCCAGACTTTATGCCAATTAATAGTTAATGAGGGAAACTTGCATCATCTATCTTTGGGCTGGTCTTCACTTCTGCATTCCAGCATACACTAAATCTTCAGAAGTGAAGATATTATGTGAGATTACTGTTGCAGTACTTTACACTGCCCAATATGTTTTCATGTAGTTCTTCATGGAATAACATCAATGTATCCAAGTAAAATCCAGCTCTGATAAATTCAAATCCCTAGGGGATTGGTTGATCCAGAGCACTGTTGTTTCATCCAGGAACCCGAGGCAGGAATTCACATTGTGATAAAAGTCTCTTGTGCTATAAGTGTCCCAAGGGAGCAAGTCAGTCTCATTCAAATTCATAATGGAGGGTGGGTCACTGGCTTAGAACTGCTCATAATCTGACACAAGTTGCATTAAATTGTCAATCTTATTCACACCACAGGGATGATTGAAGTGCCAGTGGAGTACGGTGCAGTTTTCTGAGATTGAAGTCAAACCACCTTATTAGGGTCAGTGTGGAGGGAGCTTAAAAATAGATCTAATCAGATGAAATATTCTCCCTGTCTCTTTGAGTGGGAGTGGAAATACTACTTGAGTACCACCTGGGGTATGCACTGACGTATACTATTAGGCAGAGTGGAAAGAAGCTTTACTGTATATCTAACTATATTACACCTGACCTAGGTGTGCTTGACACCGACACTGTGGGCCCGATTTTAGCACCCGCTCTCGGGTGCGTTCTCGGCGGGGGGGGGGGGGCATCGAAAATCGGAAAAAGGACGACCCCGACCGGATCGCGCCTCGATCCCGCCCACTTCCGGGTTCCGCGCCGGCGTGCGCGCGCAGACCCCGCAGGTGGGAATCCCGCAGGCACTTAAAGCCAGCGGGGTTCCACTTGAGAGTATTTATGTAGCTATTTCAGGTCATTAACTGACCTGATTGAGCTGTTTTTTTACCAAGTGTGGGATTTTACGTTGAACTGAGACTGTTTCCCATACTGGGGGAAACACTCTCACTCCCAACGGACGTGTTGCAGCCAGCAGCCTGTGGCAGCTGACAAGGTGCATTCCACAGGTTGGGGGGAGAGCCTTCACCAACGCAGGAGGACACTCCGTAACATTGGGCAACGCTTGCCCTCCACCACCCTCCTCCAAGCAAGAAGATGCACCAGCGTGGAACCGCAACCCCTGTGCGAGGACACACGTTTCTACCGTGCACAACCCCTCAGACCTACACCTGCCAGATGGGTGCTGCGTTGACATCCTCGGAAGATGAACAGCGTGACCAGCCTCAGCAGCCTCGCAGTCCACGCCGTCCGCCTCAGAGACGTGGATCCCCACAACACGGTGCTGTGGCACATCCACCTGCACAACAGGATGGAGGGCAACCGCAGAGAGAAATGCGTCGCAGGAGGCACTACCCTCCGCAAAGGGTCTACAGACCGAGGCTCAGCTTCATGGACCTCTCTGAGCAGCAGTGCATACGTAGGCTCAGAGTCACTCGCCAGGTAGTCGCCGACATCTGCAGCCTCCTGAATGACGAGCTGCTCCCGGATGGACCAAGCAGCATCTTGTTACCCGTCGCCATCAAAGTCACCACTGCCCTCAACTTCTTCGCCTCCGGATCCTTCCAGGGTGCCACGGGGGACATCACAGGGGTCTCTCAGTCGTCTGCACACAAGTGCATAAGGCAGGTTGTTCCGCAGGGCCTCGAACTACATCAACTTCGCCATGGATGAGCGCAGCCAGACGGAGAGGGCGGTTGGATTCCATGATGTGGCTGGCTTCCCAGGGGTGCAGGGTGTAATCGATTGCACCCACATAGCAATACGGGCACCTCCGCATGAGCCAGGGCTGTTCATCAACAGGAAGGGGTATCACTCCATGAACGCCCAGCTCATTTGTGACCACCGCCAGAGATTCCTACACGTGTGCGCCAGATACCCTGGCAACTGCCACGATGCCTTCATCCTCAGGGAGTCCACCGTCCCGCCCCTATTCCACGCACCTAACACCGGCAACGGCTGGCTCCTCGGCGACAAGGGATATCCCCTGCACACGTGGCTTATGACACCTCTGAGGAACCCCATTACCGAGCCGCAGCGTCGATATAATGACAGCCACATTGCTACCAGGTCTACAATTGAGCAGACCCACATTGAGGACGAAGATGAGGAGGAGGAGGAGGAGGAAGAGGAGCAGTACGAGCGAGAGGAGGAAGAACGACCCATGGGCCGAACACCGGCGCACCTGCGTGCTCGTCAGGCCAGGGAGGCACTCATATGCCAACGGTTCTCCTAACATCACACTGTGTGAGGCGTTCACATATCATAACGTGCACAGACGAGGGTCCATACAGGCTCCCTCCACAGAAGAGTGGTGCCTGTACACCTGCACCAATGGGTGGGACCGGGTGTTCGTCGTCATGATGAGGCGCACGGAAGGGACCTAGTGCACAAGCCGCAGAATAATGGACAAGAGGCGGCAGCATTGGTGAGAAAAATTCAGTTTATTGTGTGGTGCCAATCAAGGACTAGAAATAAAAAGATAACAAATCGACAAACACCCTGGTGCAATCCCTGTGTGTTCACAGAACCTTAGGTTTTCTTTTTCTGGAACCCCTACGTGGTGCTACCCCTGTGGCTCCAGCAGAGGTGGTGGCAGGTTGCTCCTGTTCGTGCCCTGACCGGGTAGATGCTTTGGGCCGACGCCCCCTGTGTTTCGGTGCCCGTGAGGGCACCTCCACAGACTGCTCCTCCTGCACCTGTGCAGGGGCAGACTCGGCCACCTGGAGAGGATGGACTATTGCGGGCACTGGTTGAGAGGGGGGCAACGGGTGAGACGTGGGGGCACCTTGAGTAGCGTCCACACTTCCATGTCCCCGTTCACCATCTTCCCTCTCATGGCCTAGGCCCACATCACACCTTCCACCCTGCTGGACGGCAGTTTGGAAGGTGTGATGTG